>NC_081182.1:36838740-37098958 GCF_029867415.1 Vicia villosa | reverse complement strand
CAATAGTGGTTTCCTTCTTGCTTTTCCCGGGTCATTGAATTGGAATAGCTCTTTTTTGACAGAATTCTCAAGTGAGCTAAGATGTATTGAGATTGTTATGAGACATAATTAGTCTAAACTTTAGATTGAATCTGACTTCATTCTATTTGTTAATGCATATTTTAATTGTAAGCAGGTTCCTTGACAACTAAGACATTGATGGAAGGCTAGTATATTTTTTACTTTCTACATTTATTTTTCATTAGTTCTTATTTATAGATAAGCTAATAATTGTGCAGAATATTTTACTTTCTAAGCCCTCAATTTAACTCTTTATCGGTAGAAATTAGGAGTGATTTTGTAGAAATAGAATGTTTGTCTTTCTGTAATTTTTTTTTTTTTGCCTTTTGAGTGGGTTTTGAGTCAGTTCTCTTTTTTTTTTCTTTTCATTTTATTATATTGAGGTTTTATTCAAAAAAACCAATCAAATTTGATTAAAATTAATAATAAAGAACTAATCATATTCAATATTGACCCACAAAGCTACACTCACTAAAAAGTTTGAAAAACAACATTTTGCATAACAATATAGCAACAAAACATGTTAATTAGATTTTTTTTTTCAGACACATTCTTAATGAGTTTAATATCTCCAACCAAATAATATTCAAACATAATATTGTGATACTATATTTATTAGGGGTTCTCTTCACACCATAAACAGTGAAAAGTTGTCCTTGTAAAACCCAAAATTATCATTCTCAATTTCGGAAGTATACTTCCATACGTATTCAAAAGAAACCACGTCCCTTTGTAAGTAAACACCCACCCCTATTTTGTCAAAATTAGTCTGAAAGTGTCATACTAATGGAAGGGTGAGTTAGTATGTGCAGTTATGTAATAACCTTTAGACACATTTTAAACTCATGATAGTGTGTTTATTTCACAACTCAAGATATAATTTGGAAGTATACTTTTAGACTCACCCTCGAGACAACTAGTTTCCATCCTAGGCAATAAGTTTGTTATAAATTTGACATTTAAAAAAAACTTATATTTTAGGCCATTTATACTAAGTATACATAATTCTTTTTCAATATAATTATTCATTGATGTAATTCAATTAAAATTCATAATCAAACATCATTGTTGACAAATTACAAACCATAATTCAAATATCATCAAAATAAATATAAAATTAAAAGTGAATTAATGGATATCCTCTGGTTCCTTCTATGCCTCCCGTATCGCAAGGAATTGTGTGTCTTAGCTATCATAGCATGTACGATGGCCATTCTAAGACTGGCCTTCTCAAACTCCCTTCTCTCTATGCTCTCTCCCAGTGGCCACAATATGCTAACAAATGGGCAAGACATCAACAACATGGTCCACCCTAGATCCTCTTACAATATCTCCCGATGAGATAGCCTAAACGGATCCCCCTCAACATCTAGTATATGTTAGACAAGTGACTTCAAGCACAAGAATGGGGTGAATTGTGATATTTAAAATTTGTGATTAATTTTGTAGGTTTCTCGATTAAGATTCTATTACTAATTTTGGTTGAGTAATTAGCAGCGGAAATAAAATACTGAAAGTAAATTGCGAAAATTAAAAGGATAGAGTTATAGAAATTGCATCAGAGATTTATACAGATTTAGCTGAACGTTGGCCTAGTCCCATCCTTAAGAGGTTTTCTTGAGATTTTGACTATAAACTTTGAGTTTTTAAAAAAAAATGCCCACAAACCTTACTATAATATGATCTTGAGATTTTTACAGACTTATCCTCAACTAATGACATCTTTTATTTCAGACTAAATTAACAAACCATTTAGAAATTCATGTCTTATCTTAATAACCAAAATCAAACTTTTGCAAAAATTAAATTTGGAATTTGGGTTTAAGGGATTTGTTTTTTTTTTTTCTGGCTTGATTTGTGTTTGATGCTTTACAATTTGCATTTTATTGTCATTACTTTTTTTAACAAAGCTAGTTTTTTTGTAAATTAAATCAATAGTGTACTTTCATGTAGGTTATAAGAGTCATTAATTTTTCTTTAAAAAAAAGAGCGACACTTTTTGTGATGTTATTTTTTAATAAGTGAAAATAAGTATTATGTTAGTATTTTATTAAAAATTGTTATTAGACTTTTCAAGTTGCATTTTGTTAGTCAACCATCAATTAAATTTGGATCAAACAGGGAATAGGTGAATGTACTCCATTTGCTCTTCGAATAAGCGAGTGGGAGGCTTGCGCCTCCTGATATTCACCAAGTTCACGTTTCAAAATTCTTTTCTCAAATAAGTGGAATGAAAAAGGAAGTGATTTGGTAGGACTCACTATTCGAGTACTTGTCTTCCAAATCAAACATAATAATTAAAACGGGTTTAGTTCATTCTTTCGCGAATGAAAAGGTGAGTGATTGCGCGTAGGTCTCTTCCTTCTTTGAATATTAGGACATTGTTGTAGAGCTCACTGTTCGAATACTTGTCTTTCATTAAGGAACAATGACTACATTCACCTCACACTTTTCTTAATAACTTTTTGAATGAAAAAGAGAGTGATTGGGGGTAGGCCTATTCCTTTCCCAAGTATTTGGATACTGTTGTAGAGCTCCCTGTTCAGATATTTGTCTCCACTTAAAATAAATCAATTCTTCAAACTTCTTTTTTCGCTCGTGTGTGACTTCGAGAACCTTTCTTAGAAATGAGTGTATTTTAGCCATTTCAAAGTGAAACAAACAAAGGCTTCAGTATCCAAGAACGAGCAAAAAGCAATGTTTAACCGCTAAGATGCAATCCATTTGACGCGAAACGACCAAACGCTTTAGCCTCCAAGAGCGAGCAGCAAGCAAAGGTTTAACCGCTCGAAATATCTAACATACTACTCCTTAAAAGCAACTAACAAATTCGTGGTTTTCCACCACAAAGTACGAAGTTGTGATTTTCCCACTACACTTGGGAATACGTGGGAACAAGATTTTGAATTCTTGGCAAGCTCAATAATTAAAAAACATAAAAAACCCTTTCTTTCTCTTTTCTCGCTTAATAAGTAGAAGATCGCTAACTTTCACACTAACACTCATTCGCAAAACTAACTAAATGGAACCCAATGAGTACAATGGATGTGAGGGGTGCTAATACCTCCCCCTTTTATAACCGATTCCCAAACTCGCCTTGGTTGCGACGACCATTTTTCTATCTCTCGTGGGTTTTATCGATATTTTTCCTTTCATTTTGGAATAAATAAAGATCGATGACGACTTTGTTGTATTTTAAGCGTTCCTTACGCTCAGGTATTTTTCGCGCCGCGACACATGCATTCACATTTTTTGGTGTTTGGGGAATCATATGGGATTTTCTACATTTTATGCAATCGCGCATTTTTACGCAAATGCATCTTCGAATTTTCCTTTCCTGTTTTACGGAGGTGCATCTACGAATTTTACTTGCCTTGATTTTGATATGCTTTTTTGGTTTGTATTATAGGTACAATGACTAAAAATTAGGACAGGCTGAGGCATCAACGTCTATCCCAACATGAGTTCATTCGTAGGGAGAGCGCAGTGTGATCAAGGCCATGAGTTAGTGCGAGTTCATTTGATTCGGAAGCTTCGAATATAGAGTTCACGTGTCTCCAACGTCGTCTTCCAGAAGGCACGTTTCCCCTGCTTTTCCTGTAGCCCCTGAAGCCAAACAGGAGGAACCTGTAGTTGTTGTTGTTCCCGTTCCTGACAGTTTTCCATAAGGCTCCTATGATACTTCTTTACTTCGTCTCTATGAAAAACATACTACTAGGTATGTGTGGGAAGAAGAGGTATGTTTATTTACTAGTACGTTAAATATGTTTCATGATAATTGAGTTGCAACTAATGGTATATTTATTTTTATTTTTATAGGAGCGTGTAATGATAAAATATGTAAACCATGCTAAGAAGATTTTGAACCTGAAACAGAATGAAGACGTGTGGTTTCAAGATGTAGTTTGTTACTCTTGGCTAGCATGTTTATGCGCCATTGAATAAAAGACATTAACCATGGCATGTTGGAAGCTTTTTTCGAGAGATGGCACAAGGAGAAGTCATCTTTCTACATCCCTCATGGTGATATGTGAATAACCCTCGATGATATCTCATGCCTTCTGCATCTTTCGATTAGGTGAAGATTACTAAACCATTCCTGGATCAACAGATCCAAGACACTTGAAATGATGGTGAACTATTTGGGAGCTGACACATGTGAGGATCAAATAGAGCTTGATGCCACGAGAGGCGCTCATGCCCAATTTTCATACCTGGCGGAATAGTACAAATACCACCTAATTGCGACAATAGAGGCCGAAGGTGATGAATAGCATGTTTTGTTCCACAAACAATATACATTGAGATCATACTTCCTTAACTTGGTTGGCACGACAATATTTTTGGATAAAAATACAACCTGCATCGATGTAGTCTACCTGACCAACTTCATCGACTTAGAGCGGATCCATGAGTACAACTAGGGGACCGCGTGTTTGATTTATCTGTACTCCAAACTAGGTGAAGCTTATTTTCCAAAAATAAGACAGATGATAGAGAGCTACACGCTGCTTACAATAATATACTTGTAACCTTTGTTGTTACTAACATTTTCATAACACTTGTGTTCCACTTGTTACTAATATTTTATTTGAACTATTTTCAAGCTTGGATCATGTCTCGCTTTCCTCACATATCAGAATGGAAACCTGATAATAACTACAGTGAGAATTTACGCCCTTGTGTCTTTACCCAGTACAAAGGAAATCAGTCGATATAGTCGTTTTGGGTGTTTATTGACCGCACTATAACATATGACATATGCTTCTCCCCTTACGTAGGTTATTGTCAAACGTGCTCTTTGAATGACATAGGCTTCTTCTCTAAATGGTTGACTTGTAGGTCACACCTGATGTATCCAAATTTGCCTGAGTAGGTCATGCGTCAAGACCTCCCTTCGTGTCTGCTCCTCCGATAGTACACCGCAAAGATCTTGATGTCATACTCAATAATTTTAATAATTATCTGGTACCAGATGAAGCACGCGGTGTGCCAGCTAGTGATGTATGGGTTTATGGACATGGCTACATTAAACGATTCTATCAAATGTTACATTCTTACATGACACTAAATTTCATGAGAGCGCCACCTAGATCAGGTCGTGAGAAGATATTGGAAGAGGAGCAGACTAGGGATGACCATGCTCAAGACCTGTTGCCGGTCTGTCAGCGTGTTGTGACGACTGCAATAGATGCCATAGAGATAGGAGATTTTGAGAAAGGTAATTCAGGTGTGAATGTCGTACAAGCCACCTTACTTGAGGCACAAAATACCTTGCAGTACATGTCGCAGAGGAGAAACATGGGGGTTAGATATACACATTAATTTATTTTTATTTGTATTTTGGCAACAATTGTATTTTCTAAACAAATTATGTATTGTGGTAACATTTTCGATTAATGACTAATGCTTAAATTTGTATTATTGTTTGAATTTATATATGACATCTTTGAATTGCAATAATATAATTAACATTGTCTTATGATATCCCTAATATAAAGCTTAAAAAATATTTGAGACACTTACTTGGCGAAGTTAAATGTTTACATATGCTTTTAAGAGTTATTATGAAGATGCATCTAAATAATCATCCCAAAAAAATTATAGATATACATCTCCGAAACAACCCCCTAAAAACATTTAGGGGAAATGATTCACTTATGACTCACAAAGTACTTTTAAAAATTAATTCGAAAATCCATCTCTGTAATTTTTCTAAGGAGATTCCGTAGATGCATCTTTGAACCATTCTCTGACAAATATGGGATGGATGGCACGTATGGAGCGTTATGTGCATTTAAGATGTGTCCGAATATTCATTTCCAAAATATAAAAAAGTCAAATTCAAGTAATACTCATAAAATTAATATGATGCATTTGATCTCAACTAATATAACAGGGTAGAATGTGTTCATGTGTTGAGACGGGTAGAATGTGTTCATGTGTTGAGACTTTTAACTCGGGTAACGATGTGTCACTATCACGTTAATAAGGCCCATTTCATTACGTTACCTCTCATTTGAGTAATGTGACAGCAGTGAGTGGCATAAGAATTAAATGCTAGCACAATAAGTTTACTTCAAAGCATTCATTTCACTTGAAAAAATCTGCAAATAAACAAAGTCATGAATTGAACCTCATAATGATGCTATACTGTGTTCATTTTGTCCCTTTGTAAAAGAGAATATCTTCATAATCTTGTCTAAGAAAAATGACATGACTTTTAGTAAGTCATGGAAGAAACTCATTTATACTAAAAATGGTATTCAGTTCAGTCTATCATTTAGAAATTTTCCATTGCTAATGTTGAACTGAACACCATTTACATGGAGAACTGGTTAAGATTCTGAATCACAGACAAATGAACTCACAAATAAATACGCAAAATAGAAATATACGGATCTAAATGAAAATTCCAATTAAACAACTTCCATCCACAATCATAGTATATAGACAAAATTCCTATAAAGACGACAATGCCGGGGGAATATAAGGTAACAAAATTACATATGAACATCAGAAATAACAATAATGAAAACAAAATGAGCAAAGCACCCTTGTAATACACAATGATGTGCACTATATCTCAAGGGAACTGCAAATTGTGCATTCAAAGCTATAGCCAAAATTTTAAGCTTCAGTTAAGCCAGTCTCTCTAAACTTGTAAGATGGTAGAATGGTTCCTCGCAAAAATTTAGGTAAACAAATAAAATACTAGAATCTTTGACTTCATTCTGGTTATGTACCTCAACCTTCAAAATCTTTTTCAAGGCTCCTCTATAAGGCCAAAATTGCGAGCCTCTCTTTTCTATCGGCTGCTCCAAATCTTCTCTCTCTCACACACACACAAAGTAAATGTAAATATACAATGATGGAGTTGACAAGGTATGCAGCATTGAACTGTTAGTGCTTGAGGCTAAATCAGTCAGTGTCTCTTGAAGAACTCGGTGAAGAATCTATTCCGCTAGCAAACTCCTCAGCACTTGCCAATGATGAAGAATTCCCTTGAATACGGTTATCCTCGTTGACACTATTGCGTAATTTTCCGGGCCTTACTCTAATATTGGTACCCAAGGGGAAAGGCTCCTGCAACGAAAAAATAGGTCAAAACCACAAATACCAGATAGCGTTTTAGTGTTCGCAAAATCCAACTCTAGTTATAACCATAATGCTTTAGTTGTAATGAGCAAGTCATATAAACATTTTTGGAAGCATGCATAAAAAAATCTCTTATCATCTTAATGTATGGAAAAAAAAATAGGCATCTAATATTTAATATCGATTATCCAGAAATATGAACTGTAATATCAATTACAGGTAAAGAATAAGCTGATTTACCGGATCACCAGCATTTGGACCATCTGTATGGAATAGAATAGGACGACAACGTTTATCTTCATTCATCAGGCTTGAATTCTGGAAATGAGCGATAAGAGCAGATTTTCCTTGAATTCGAGCATATGCAAGCACAGCTACCTTTTCACTGTTAAACTTCTCCCATTTTTTCCCATTAAAAGCCTGCATAACATTCCTTATCGATTTAGTTTTATCAACAGACGCAGAACAAAAAGTAACGGATGAACTTAAAATTCATATTGCAAAGGCAACTAAATAACTATAATTCATAGGTATACAAGAGTTCTCAAATAACCTGGTGGAATGGAACGATTTGAGCAGGCTCAATCATATTGATGAATGCATAGCCAACATTACACTTGTTCTGCAACAATTTGTACAACTGACTTAGGAAACATTTACAATTGCTTCACTTATCAAAAGAGTACCAACACCAAACAAATACTTGCCTTAAAATCAATTGGCAAATACAGAAAATCATAAGCTCCCCGACAACTCTCATCTATGGCTGTAAGAAGCATCTTTGAAGTATACCTGCCGAGATATTTATATAAAGATCAAATAAGAAAAAATAAATACAAATATCAAATGGAAAAGAATAAATTAATAGAACAGTGCCAAAGAATTTGCACGCTTAACTCATAGTAAAATATGTTTAAGGAAAAACCAATTAATCAATATAAATAAGAACACATCCACAGATAAGTAAAAAAAGTAAAACTCCTAGTAAAATCTGTTTAAGGAAAAGACCAATTAATCAATATATATATAAGAAAATATGCACAGGCAAGTAAAAAGTAAAGGTGTATCCCCGTAAGTGTTGTCAAGCAAAAGAGCGAGATAACATTGGCTAACTAATGCATCAAAAATGAAAAGGGCAAGAGTGAAATAAACAATTTGTAAACCAAAGATGAAAAGATAACAGTGCAAGCAGGAAAAAAAAAAAAGTGTACTAGAAAGGGAGAAATACTTGTTAGGAATATTTTTTATCATAAGCGTTGTTCGGTTGTCTTCCCCGCGCAATATGCGGCCTAGGTCGAGTTCAAATTGTTTCTTATCAGCATGGTTATTGTTTGCTTCACTTCTGCGATGATAGAGGTTTCTCATTCGTTCATTAGTGGAATCAAATTTTGACATTGAAGTCATGGGAAGTCTCCCAGGGAAGACATGTGACAACTGTTTAGGAGAACCCTGCCCAACACTTGATGTCAAATCGTTAACATTCCCACGAACATGAGAAAACATGTTGCTAGAAAGATCTGGAGGATGCAACTGCCAGCTACCAGGAAAACCTGCATTTCCCAGAGAACCCAATCTAAAACCAGGAGCATCAGGAGACTCTCCCAAGTAAGAATGTTGTCTTTCCCAGGGTGATCCTGTAACAACTGGTGCTGATCCAACATGGTGGTCTACATGTGATGCCCTCAGAACATGAGCCGGTGACCTGGCAAAACTGGGCATCTGTGGAAGACCTGGAGCACAAGCACCATTAACAAAAGATGGTGTTTTCTGCCAAACCACAGCATTTGATGGAGATTGCTGACGCAAGTTTGAGCCATTCCACATATGATAAAGCTGGTGGTGATGGGGAAGACTCCCATTTCCTAGGATTCCATTTAAAGTAAAACAATAAGTTTAACCTTTTGAATAAATTCATCCCTTCATATCATAATTTATTTTCTATAGACTTGGAGCAATTTTGAAACTGTTGCAAACAAAGTATGAATATCCATAGCATATTAAACTTACCTCCGGCATTAAAATCTGCTAAGTTTCCAGTTGAGCTCATTCCCTGAATGTGCCTGCCATCAGATGCTTCTGTGGATCCAGTTCCAATATTGGCGGCCATTTTAATGGTGTTTGACAAATTGTAAGGACTACCATTAGCCAGGCCATCAAAATACTCAGGCAAAGAATGAGGGTGGAATCTTGGAACAGCAGATGCCCCTCTTGTGGTGTTGGAAATACTGTGAAAAATTTTGTCATCAATAAAAGCATTCAAAGGCAGCTGTGATGGAGAATGAAATCTTTGATTATATCCATTTTCCAAGCTTCCACCAGATGCAATAACTCCAGAAGACACTCCTGTAAATTATGTCTAGTCAGACCAAGTACATCTTAGCTTCCAAAAAAAAAGTAAAAGACAAAATCGCACCCTTTTGTCTTAAGAATAGGATGTCATTGAGATTATGACCAATATCAGGTTCATCTGGTCCCTTTTGAGATGGCTGCATCATACTACAAAAGCAGGGTTTCCAGGATTGTTATGATCAGTAACAGTTAAATAAAACAAAAAGGTAATATTTTTTTCCATCAAGGTGATTGATGACAACTCTACTCCACTAACTACTAGAAAGAGAGAATACTATCTAAGGTAACAAGAATAAATATGCTTACTCTAAATAAAGACTTTATCTAAAACATATAGATAAGTTAGGCAAAAAGGTAAAAAAGGGCTCCAAAAGTTAATTAAAAAAAGAAAGTAGTTCAAAATAAATAAAAAGTTGTAATAGCCACCATGTTGCAATCTTAGGATGGCCAGGTTCAAGCTTGATGTGCTTCCCAGCAATGCAGATCCCATTCAATGAACGAAGAGAAGCTTCTGCGCCTCGAACATCATAAAATTCAATATATTTTATATGATTCATTTCTGAGTATTCATAGATCTGCAATAAAAGACAATACATTTAAGAAGCTGATATCATCTGTTGATACAAGCACCAAAAATGGATGAAAACCAACAATCTATAACATACTTCTTTGATTTCTCCATAAAACCCAAAAATATGTTTTAGTTCATCTTTTAAAACAGATGGATCAAGACCAGATATCATCAGTGTGCCATGGCCAATATCCTTCTCTGAAGCATTTCCCTAACACGTCATCAAGTTGAGATATATCAATAACCATAGCATAAAAATTAAGAATACAGAGAGCAATTGAACGAGCAAAGCACACATGACACAACAGTAAAACTGAAAGATGCTAAGAGAAACAGCAAAAATCCTGTAAATGATAATAATGGAAAACAAACTATGCATACATGAGAAGTTTTCAAATAAAATGATACCTTTGGAATTGAATAATGTATATCCAGTTTCCTAGAATTAAATGACCTATTTTGAAGTGCTTTAATTGCATTTTGTGCTGCCCTTAGGTCATAATAAGAAACCATAACAAAGCCACGATGCTTGGAGGCAGTATAAATGGTTCGGATATCTCCATATTGCTGCAAAGACAAATAAAATAGCTCACTTATAGGTCACTACACGCGGTATACAGGACTTCATTTAAATTCTAATATAGCATATAGCGTCGTGAAAGAATGGAAAGTAAAGGCTCACCTCAAAGAGAGCCTTTAGCTCTGAGTCTTCTACATTGCTAGTAACGTTTCTAACAAAAAGTGTTCTAGAAGATTGTTCGCCAAAAGGACTTTTGCCATTAGAACCCCCAAAGTAAGCAGGATCTCCATCCAAGCCGTTGATTCTTTTTCCTGAAACTAGAAGTTCATCTCCTTCCAACTCCATGCCTCCACCACTGCTGAACAAATCTTCAAAATCATCATTTGCTCTGGCATGAACACTGCTTCCTAATTCATCATTGACACCGGAAAACAGATCATCTTCATCAGGAAGGAGATCCCCTATGGTGTCAGCCTCAATTTCTTCAAGAGATTTGTACGGTTCTTCCTCGGGAAGAAGACCAGCAGTTATGTTCTGATCAGACAGAACACCATTTCCCAACAACCTCACTGCACCAAGATATGCATATAAATACTAAGTCTCAGTGATATCTGAGAATAAAATTGAAATCAACTAAAAACACAGAACTGAATAGAAAATTTTTCTTTGTTTCTTCTTTCTGGTGGAGTTCTGATGTGTAAAACACATATACTGCTATGCTAATGATGATACAAAAGCAAATTAACACCACAAATACTTGCATCTAAAGAAAATTAAAAGGGATAATACCCATGTGTTCAACTATCTTAGCAAGCATGAAACACATTCTTACACTTTTGGCTAAACATATCGGAGAGTGAGCTTGAGAATAGACTGCTTTCACGTGGGCCTGCATTGGTGACAATCTTGTTGCCAATTAAACCGTACGAGCTAGATGCTGGCTGCCTATGCACATCAGACCATGATCTCGGATGATAATTCAGCGATTCTTTTGAATCCTTCAGCGCATCTACAATGCCAGCTTGTCCACCAAAGTGCAGGTTTTCTGAAGTTTCTCCAGATAGACTAGTCTGTGACATTGGCAAGCCTGTTTTTGCATTTCTTTCAAGGGTTGATGAAGTATGCAAAATGCTTCCAGGTGAAGCTGCAATTTCACTCTTTCCTGAAAATTTGAGCATAAAACTTACTTCATGCAAAATTTGAGCATAGAACATCACTCCCCCCAAAATGAAATAAATGATGCTAGTAAGCTACATCCACAATTACTTGTTCTAAGTGCAATAAAACAATTCCACGGTTTTGGACAAAGAAATTGAGATAACGATGCATTCAAAATTCCAAAAAATGAAAGTAAACTGTGTTTCAGTCAAGAATAGAGAGGTGTCAGATAAGGTATACTATACAGAAAAATATGGAAATCAGAGTCCAATAAATCAACACATCTAAAATCAAACTGATAGCAACTTGCCGCCTTCAACACTGGTCAAGGTCTGAATCTTAACTATTTGTTAGTTCATTAGTTGATATATTTGGTATACAATTGGAAACCGGGTAAACTATTAACCAGCAGCATTACATTATAGACTTTTTGAATAAATCATGAGTCAATTGACCTCACCTTGTGCATAATCATCATGAATGGATTTTGGTTTCCGTAATCCAATATTCTTCTGCACATGAAAAGTTCAAGATGTGTTTAGAGAAGGGCAAAGGCATTGAGGCTATGAATATGAAATAAAGGAGAATGAGAAAGCCGGTTGACACTTCTGGAAAAGAACACTCAAGTCTAAGACTCTAAGAAAATGTAATAAAACCAAAATGAGACGGTTAGGATAATAATAATTACCTCAGAAGCATAGGAAACATCATCATAAAGGTGAGATGAAGCAGTAACACCCCTCTGATTCATTATTTCAAAAGGCATCCTATAGCATATCCAAAAATTATAGAAAGAGAAAGATTACGCAAAAGCTCCTCACTTGCTAGCTTTGCTGGGCTCTACTCATCATCATCTGTTGAATATTCAAGATCAATTGCTTGACAAAGGAAAGAACCAAAACAATAAATATAAATACAGCAATACATGAAAAAAGTGGGCAATGGCATAAACAAAACATTAGATCATTTCTCACCCAAAAAATACCATCTATATTAGACCTCTACTAACATCAACCCATACCCCGAAACAATTACGGAAAGCAGAAAAAAATACTAAAGAAACTCTCCTACAAGCGCCTCTCTTCCTAGATTCAGTTGCACCATTAAAAGAGATTGGAGTAAAAGGTAGGACAAATATAGTTGCATCTTCAACTAAACACTACCAAAATGAAAGGACATCACAGGTTGATACTAAGAAAAAAGAAGAAAGCTCGTTTCTTACCTTCTTACCTACCAACAACCTAATAGATTCAACTATTTGATCACCAAAATAAATAAATGTAGAAAATCAAATCAAACCCATCCTTATAAATTATCAAAATTTCCATTCAAAAGTCACAAAACCCTTCTCCAAAAAAATTTATTTCAAAAAAAAATATCTAGAAGAAGCTAACAATTGCTCCGCCTAGATTCTATCACGAAATCAAGCAAAAGAAGAGGGAATTTCACCCAAAAAAGCCATAAATATCAACAGATCAAGCACAAATAAAAAAAATCAAAATTCCATAAAGGTCTAATCTGAATATTAACAGATCAAAACCATAAACATCAAGAGGCTCTTATACGATCATAAACCCATAACCAGTAGCATCAGAGAAAATAATTTGAAACATAAACCACCGAGAAAAAGAAGGAAAAACCATAAATATTTTGAAGCTAATAAATAAATTCGCACCTTTTCAATTTGAACACAACCAAACCACCACAAAACTCCAAAAAAAAAAAATTCTTATCTTCGTTCCACCACAAAATTCAGCAAAATCCTCATCTAGAAACTCGAGATTGCAACAACGAGAACAAAAAAAACAAAGCAAAACTGAATCTCGTAAACCGTCTAAGAGATCTCAGGATGTCAAGTCCAACAAAAACCTCATTCCCCCCACATTGCTATAATAGATATCTTGAAAACAAAAACCTCAATTATTCAAGCTTTTACAGGTTCATTTCCGAAGAGACGGTGCAAAAATAATCAGAATTGATGAATTTCAACGGAGTCAATCGTTCCGGTGAGAATAGAGGCGAATCTCCGGCGAGGTAATGCTCGCCGGTCGCTCTCTGGTTTGGTTTGGAGAGAAAATCAGACAGAGAAGAAAGAGGTTTTTTTTAGTCTTGTGACGGAGAAAGAGAAAGAAAAAGAAAAAGAGCGTGTTAGTTGGCTTTGAATTTCATCACATTAAAAAAAAATCTAAAATAAATTTTTTTATTATTTAAAAAATAAACAAATAACAGAAATGAAAGAGAATATATAGGCGCAGCGCAGAGATAGTGTCTGCGGATTGTATTCTTGTAATAAAAAATAGTCAAAATAATAATATCTTTTTGAAAAGAAAAAAAAAACAATTTTGATATTTTTAAATATTTTTTCTTTTTATTCCTATATTTACTGCAGAAAGAAAGGTCTATGTATAATGTATTCTTGTATTTTATTTTAAGGTAAAATTGTATATATTACAATTTACATAAGGTATTGTAATTTGTTTTTTTAAGTAATTTATTAATTAAAAAAAAAAGGTGGACATGTGTGTGAGATAAGGATGTTTTTGGATAAAGACAATAGAGATGATAAAATTGTCAATAATTATGCATCTTTTTTAAATGATAAAAAGTTTCAATAATTATCCTGATGTGTGAAAGAATTCCATCATAAATTAAATCAAATAAAGGTCGGTGGGACTAAAAAACCATTCATGTGTTCAGCTAATTGGAGGGTATGATAATAAATATTTGTTTTTATGATTTTTCAAATTTGTTAATGAATGTGTTTTGAATTGTTGATGGTAAAAAAATTTTTGGGAAATGAGTTTAAAGAAATTTTGAATTAAATTTTCCTATCATAAATGTTTTGACCAAAATTAATCATTTTATTATTTAATTTTGTCAGCTAACATTATTTTTTGGTTTATTTATTATTTTAAAATAAATTCTTAAATATTTTAGTTTTTTAATAAAAATTAAATATCGTTTCATGAATAGTTTTGTATAGGCTTGATGAATTTTCTCAGTTGGATAAAATTAATAAGATTTTATAGTATTAAATATGTGTTTATCTATTAAGAAGATATAGCATTCATGGTTATAATATTTATAAAAATTAAGATGTTATCATAACTTAAAGCTACATAATTTTAATTCAAAATAATTTCCTAAAACAATTTATGAATAAAAAATATAATGAAATTGGTAAAAAAATTAAAATAAAAACCTCTGTAATATCTTTAAGAGAGTCGATGAAATGTTAATCCAGCACCAACTTATAGTTTTAAAATTTTAAGGATGAAATATAAATATTCTATAGATGAGTTTTATAAAATTATCATTAAATAATATTATATATATATATATATATATATATATATATATATTTTGAAATTTTTTATTATGTACAATATTTATTAGAGAAAATTAATTATTAAATTAAATATAAATATGCTTTTATTTAAAAAAATATTATATACTATAGTGTTATATTTGGTAAAGGTCTAGAGTCTAGACTATGGCACCCTCGTCCACTAAGTGGGTCGCCCAGAAAGAGTTCAGAGGAATCACACAAAGAGACTCTAGCAACGTGGAAATCAAGCTAGAAAAAGTCCCTGCGAATTCCGAGAAGAAAAGAGGTTAATAACCTCTCCAATAATAAAGGAGCGGTTAAGACAACGGTCAAGAGGTAAAAATCCTAGGTATTGGAATCTTCTATAAATACAATATCCCTTAAATGGATAAGGGACATACTTTAAGTCATACACACTCTCCACTATAAAAGAGAACTATGTTTATAACTATCACCACATACTATACAAAAGTAACTACACCCGCCTATAACCAGCAGCGCCGACCACTTACAGGATCTCTCACCTCACGTGAGTGGATCCCTTAAACATCCTCAAAATTCACTGTACATGGCTACTCGCCGCCATGAGCTCGTCATCACCATACAAACGTGTAACATACCTATTAGGGCATCCTAAGTATCCTTGCCCTGACAGGGGGAACACGCAGACACTTATAATTTTTTAGACAGTATAGTGGCGTCCATTGTGGGGCCCGATAAAACTAACTTGAACCACACCTCTTTTTAGCAATCATCGCCTTCCCTATTGTACCCTCAACTTCTGCATCTAACCATTGTCGGACATGGTGAACAGAAGAGCTCCATCTCTTACCGTTGAGGGTACCAACGGTACAGGTGATGTCAATGCCATGACGGAGATGCGAGCCACCATGGACGAATTACAATGCCACAACCGGATGTTAGAAGACGACGTCCACAATATCACACAATGCCAACAGGAGGTCAACCCCTATAAGAGGTAGAGGTGTTGGATCCCTAACCACTCTCAGACGAAATATGGGGAGCCCCTATTCCCAAAGGTTTCAATCCTCCATCCTTGGCCAAATTCGATGGACGTAGCAATCACTACGAACACATCGCCTCTATGAACACGCATATGGCCATCACATGAGCATCGGACTCTCTAAAATGTAAATTGTTGTTGGGAAACCCTCAGGGGAAGCCGCCCTCAAATAGTACATGGGCCTTTCTCATGCCTTTATCAATAGCTATCAAGAATTGGTAAGGAAGCTGGTACACCAGTTCACCTCCAGTCGCCACATGAATATGTCCACCACCCTCTTGTTTAACATCCGCCAAGGTGTGTCAAAATCGTTGAGGGACTATCTCGCCCGTTTCAATTAGGCCGCCATTAAGTCCGTCCCTCAAAACTAAGAAATATTTGTAGGAGCATTCCAAAATGGAATCAAAGCGGGACGCTTCGATGAATCCCTCGCCCAAAAATCGGCACTCACGTTGGCCGAAGTACTTGTCATGGCGGAGTGCTATATCAAAGGCGAGGAAACCAATGCTAAAAGAGGGCTAATAATGCCAAGGAGTGAGTCCCTAGTGCCGAGAGGTCTCACCCCTTAAGAAAGAATAACTACACCTCGCTCATGAAGGACAAATTCATGTTAAAAGGGTGGGGAAAGTGATTGAGATTTTCACACCTTTGAATACTCGTCAAGAACAAATCTGGCGCGAGGTACTCCACCTACACAACATCTCAACACCAACTGTTCCCAAGACCGAGAAAATGGGATATGAGTCTTAAAGATCACACTTTCCAATCAAGAACTTAGTTAAGCACCCTAACTAAGAACAATAATTGATCTTGCTTAAAAGCTTTGATCAAGAATAAAACTCAACTCTCATGCTTAAAAGCTTAAAGAGTAAGAACAAAAGCTCAATTTATTGCCTACAGGCTTCTAAGTAAGAGCAAAATGTCTACCACAAGTATCAGAAGATACAAGGG
The DNA here is from genome assembly GCF_029867415.1 of Vicia villosa. Taxonomy (NCBI): domain Eukaryota; kingdom Viridiplantae; phylum Streptophyta; class Magnoliopsida; order Fabales; family Fabaceae; genus Vicia; species Vicia villosa. Next base: position 37,081,899 of record NC_081182.1, on the reverse strand, counting down.
TGACAAATCACCTACACAAGATACTCTCAAACCTGCAATGTTTTGCTTCCCCTAATTTACAAATTCTGAAAAGTTCAAATTACATTAGGTCATGTTTTCTCTTTAAATACACCTTTGCAGTCCATGGGCTTCGAAATCTACATCCAGATATTTCTTAATCTATAAGTTGATTGATGCACCAAATGATTAGATAAATCTCCTTAAATTTTGGAACTCAAATATCAAGTTTCCTAAATTGTCTTAGCATCCAATTTTGGTAACTTGTATAGCTGGAGATACATAAATTTGTTCCAGATTAAATCTTCTTGACCTACGAAATAAACTGAGATATATCCAAACAGAGATATCACAGAATCAAAACAAATATGTTAATATTTAAAAACAGCCTGTGTTAATATTCTGGTGTAACATGTCACGACATCTGTCAGGACATCTTTCATGAGCAGCATGTTAGAACATCCTCCATAACATCTGTAGTAAACTAGGTTTTAGCAAAATTGTGTCAATCCTAAAATCATAGTACTAACAACATGGTCATAAGACATTTTCTAAGACATGGTCTAAGATATGGTCAGAAGACTTGATCGACGACATGGTTAGAAGACATGGTAAGTGAGGCAACAATTTAGGTGATGAACCTTCTGATGACACGATGTTTTCCACCTTCTAGTGACATGAACAAGTTTCAGGGAGAACCAATTTTATAGTTCTGATACTTATACACCATGCTTCAATCAACATACATCAGAAGCCTTTAAAGACATATAAGATCAATACTGACTTGCGTGAGATGGTGAGTATAAAAGTAAATAGTACATTGTGACCAGTACTCTAATAGGATGGCGTAAGGACAATCCTACTTATACTTGTTGTCTACCATTCCCAGCATGATCGTTGAGATTAAACATATGGTTTTGTGTTTCCTATTCTACCCTCCAACGGATCTATCATTCTCAATAAAAGGAAGACTTTGAAGAATTTGAATATAACGAATCAGTTCTACAAAATTACACCAAAATACTGCACAAACTCTGATATACTTTTGTATAGTTTTGTATTCTTAGCAAGGAGCTTTTGTTTGTATCTTGCTATCAACACTTTTGTGTTGCTGTATTTAAACTTGTGTAATCTGCTTATTAAGAGCATATTTGTATACACACTTGTAATCAATGGTGGTAGATATATTCCTTGGGGGACTAGGTGATAGTAATAATTCTCAAGAAAACTTTGGCTGAGGTCATAATGGTTTCACGATAACGACCAGTTGAACTTGTTGGGGGTTGTCAGCAAGGTTGATCATACTTACCATGGTTGTCTACAACTTGGCATTAAGGATCGGTTGAACTTTTTGGGGTTGTCAACAAGTTTCATCGGATTTCTTGTGATTGTCTGTAGCTTGGCTTTAAGGGTCAGTGGACATGTTTGGACTTGTCAAAAAGTTGATCGGACTTATTGGACATGTTTGTAATCAATTGGATTATAGTGGATTAAGTCCTTGTGGATAAGGCCAATCACCTTAAAGGTTGGACTGGAGTAACCTAGTTAATAGTGAACTAGAATAAAAATAATCGTGTTCATTTGTTTTTATTCACTTGTTAGCTTTGTGATTGAGTTGCGAAAAAATTATATTTGGTACAATCCAAATCAAACCCCGTTTCTTTTTTTCTCTCACCTTCATTATTTGCTTCATTTCATACAAAATAACATGAAAAACCTTCAATTTACGTTTTATTTGAATATTAACCTGGAATTATGCATTGACCTTGTTTTACTATCTTTTGATCATCATAGGTTGATACATTAAAAAACATCGAGGCTATGATAAAATGTTAACTCAAATGAGGAAAATAACTCAAGGCTTAAAAGTTAAAGTGAAATCAATTCCTTTGTGTATATCTCATCATATTCATACTTCTTATATCTTATTCATATCCTCTAACATAAATGTTTTCAAAAAGTAAAAGATTTTATAAATTAGTCACGAATATTAATATAACAATTCACCACCTCTCTTATGTTTAAGGTCACATGGTCAACAATCATTAGGTACGTATCAATCAAAAATACTCTTAGAATTTTTAACGTAACTACCAAGTATCTTTGTTTCAATTAATCTTGGGTTCACTTTACTGTCTATCCGCCTCAAACCCTTAATGCAACGATGACATAAATCACACCTCTCTTCAAGGGAGTTAGGCTCAATTACATTCCCAATAACGTCACAATACATACAAAACACCATCCTCTAATTAAAGTAGAAAACAAAAATCTGAAATATAAGGGAGGAAAATGGAATACCCACTGTAAGGCAACACGAGTTGCTAATTAAAATTGGGTTCACGTGGACACAAGAAATGACAAGATGAAATAGTTGTTATATAAGTGTATAGACAAGATAAACGATGAAAATGACATGGAAATGTCTCCATATTTACATGAAACGAATAACCTTTAGCCTAGTAACCATCATTGGCTTATCTCACAAGCACACAAAGTAGGGGATGACTTATATTAAGTGATCCTTCCAAAGATAACTTAATCAACACAACTTTAATAAAAAGATCAAATGACTCCTCCAAAACCTTTAATTGATAAATTGAATTGTCTCCATTAGTGTACAATTGATTTAGAATAAACATAGCCTTAATCAAGTATGATCAACAATCGTGTAAACTCTTCCTAACCACATTGCCTTTACAAGTCTCGTGCTTGAGAGATTGTGGATTGTCGTGTCTCAACTTAACCATTTTACCTTATATAAGCCTTGTTCTTAAGGGATTGTGGACCATTATGTTTCCCCTTAATGACTTCACTCTTTCATGTCTTATGCTTGAGGGAGTGTGGATTGTTATGTCTCTTCTTAACCATTCACCCTTATAGGTAGGGGCGGATCCATGCTTTGGGTACTGGGGGCTCAAGCCCCCATAAGAAATTTGAATTTTATTTGAAAAAATTACTATAACTTTTTCCAACCCCCACCATGTGTACAAACTTTAAATTATTTGGTTAAATATACAATACCCCTCATGTAATATAGGCGAAACTCGCTTTACCCCCTGTAAAAAAATAGATCACCCCCTTGAAATGTTAAAATCTATGTCTTTTGCCCCTTAAGTGCACAAGTTACCTCCCTGTAATTTTTTTTTATTTACCCCCAGATTCAATGTTCAATATGGATGTTTAGGGGGGATAAAAAAATATTACAGGGGGTAATCCAAAAATATATATATATTGTGAGGGGAGGGGGGTGTTAAAGCGAAAATTGCCTACATTGTAGGGGTAAAGTTGTATTAACCCTAAATTACTTATTCATAAAATAAATTATATTTTCACTTTTCTTATTTTTTTACCATTATAGTTTCTCCTCACTTGAGATTTTTGCAGATACTTTTACCTTTTGATTTAAATCTTTAAACATTATTAACTTTTTTTTTTCTCTTCTTAATTTAGACACAATCTTTGATTCTATGTATGTACTGCAATTATTAAAAGGTTTTAATTAATCTTAAATTTTGTGAATAATAAAATGCGCAATCACTTGACAAATAAGTAGTTAAATTATTATTTTGTTATATACATAGAAAATGACGTAATGAAAAATTATTGAATATTTTTAGAATATGTAAATTTGAAGATGACAATTTTTATTTATGAAAGATTTTCTATATTTTTGATTTGTTTTATCATTATAAATTTTTTTAATTTTTTTTTAGTCAAAATATATAATTAATTTGTAGCCCGCCAAAGAAAATTTCTGGGTCCGCCATGGCTCATAGACGTCGTGTTTGAGAGACACTAGACCGTTATGTTATAACCAAGTAGATTAGGTATTAATGGCTAAAGTGATTAAATATTTATCATTTATTTGGGATGTGAACAAGGTTACTAGAATTATATCAAGAAATGACGAAGGAAGGTATAACCGATTCACAAATCACTTAAAATGAGGTTTCACTAGCTCCATTACTAATAATGCTATATACGTTGTATTTTTCACAAGTACATTAAGTGCCCACTATGGGGCCCAATAACACTCTCATGGGCCTCTGTTTCACTCAAATTTTATTATAGTATTTTACTGAAAGAAGTGAATAATATAAATTAGAGTTTGTCCAAATTTATTAAATCGTTCATAAGAGATCGATAACATGCATGATGCTTAACCTTTCTTTATAAGAGGGTGTGAGTTATGATAAAAATTATTTTCAAAAACTTAAGCATATTTGATCCATTTTTACAATGGAGTTTAAAAATATAATTAAAGTGAAAAAGTAAATAATAATGAATTTAAAGATATGGGAAAATGAAGGAACACACCAGAGTTTAAACTAGTTTGACCCAAAACCACAAGGCATACTTCAAACCCCAAGGACCACACCATGATATACCCGCTACCATTGAGCTTTTAATAGACAATCATACCTCAGCCTTCTTACACGTAGATTTTATCTGATGTTCGACTTGTAACCTTTATAACTTATCAGACTTCAAAAGAACAATTATCTCATGTTTTACAATTACATGTCAATGTGATAAAGAAGCAATTACACGAGAAAAACTATATAAGTGTTTACTATCTCAATAATAAAATAATATTTTAAGTGAGTATGAAAGTGTGGAGCAATGCAATAGTAGAGTTGAAGAATTTTTGTGTGTTTTCAAATGAGCACAAGTCCTCCTTATATACTAAACATTTAGCCAACTACAAAAACTTTGGAAGGCTCGAATATACTCCATAATCGATTATGTTGCAACCATAATTGATTATGACCTAGAAAAGATTAATATTTTTGTTGCATCTAAAACATAATATATTACAAGCCTTTTATAATTGATTACTAAGCGAAATTGACTCACAATTGATTAAACAATTGCAATAATTGATTATAGGTTGATTTTTACCGTATAATTGATTATAAAACTTCATAATCAATTATAGTCCAGTTTAAAAAGATTTTGGACCAATCTAAAGTGGTTTTAGAAGATATTTTAAAAATATATGAAGTTTGAAAAAACATAAGTTTTAGTGTGTGTGTGTGTGTGTGTGTGTGTGTGTGTGTGTGTGTTTGAGTGTGTGTGCGCGCGTGTGTGTAACCTTATTATTTTGATAGTAATCACACTTAATATTATATAAATGACCCTATAAAAGATAAGATAACAACTTACACGATCACATGCGAGCTTTTAACAAATGAAATTGTTTCTTGTTGATGTTCTTTAAAATTTGATTCTTTTTTAGCAAATCATCAAAAACCTCTTGCTTTTTATTTTGATTCAAACTTTCTTCTTCATTTAATGATGTTTATGATATTTTGCTTTGATCCTCTCTGTCTTCATCAAAGTGTATTTTAAATGTAAAGCACATAAACCACAATGCAAAATCTCCGATTAGCTTTTTGTTGTTGAATTTGGTGATATTCTTGGATTGCCAAGTGAAGGAACCAATTTTACATCTGATGGTCTTGAGGACGATTTGGATGAAGAGTTTGATAGGAATTCTAATACACAATTATGTTTGATGCATCCTACTACTAGCCATAGATCATATCTAATTGTGGGTTACATTACAGGGGGTTGTCGACTTCTACTCTATATTATCTCAATCACACACAACTGCTTAAACCAGGTTTTGTATTTTTAGGGTTTTTTTTATAAAATATGTTCCAACAAATTTGGAAGGTGGTGTGATTCAACACGTGATGGATTCTCGACAGGGTAACACTTGGTTACCATGTGGTGATTTAGTTACAAAAATTTTTCCGCATGTTAGGAGTGATGTTGAACGAAGAAGAATGTGATACAAGTAAGTCAAGTATTAGTCAGTCCAATTTGAATATGATGATAATAATGAAAAGGGGGTGTATGGTTCTAACTTTTAATATCTCCATATCCTCAATATTCTACGAATCCTCCATCTCGTCAATAACAAAAAAATGACACTCTAGGACTTTGATTATGATATGCCTCCATCACATCATTAAAAAGCTATTCTTCAAGCCATCCTTGCAAGCTAATAGGAATAAAACAGTTTGTTTTGGATCACTCTGGGAGGTGATACTGATGATGGTGCAAAATAGTAATATTACGTAGTTTTTTTAAATGTTTTTCTTGTTCTAATCCTTCTTTATGTTTATTTGTTTCCTTGCTCGATGTTTCTCTAATTAAGTAATTCTTTTTCATCTATATATAATTATTTTATCTTTTTCACATATCATTGTTATGTTCTACGTATTTCTTATTGTCTTCTTGTTTATCTATTTACTGTTTCGGATAAAGTTAAAGGGAGAAAAGTATTCTCCCAGAGAGGGTATACTCGCTATATTTTGTCAAGGGGGTTAAATCTCAAATTTCTCTCCAAATCAAACTCTCTTATAATCTATCTCTATAAGAGATGTTTTTTCATCATTAAAAAAAGGATGATATAGTTCTATGAGCTTAATAGGTTTTGGGGATGCCAAAGGAGAATATAGTAAGATATCATAAACTTAATCAAACACAGAAAAAAGAATAATTTAAATTAAAAAGCGAGAAGTTTTTAGTGATTGGCCTAAAAGATCAAATGCAAACGAACAATATTAAAAAACCTATTGAATTTTTAAAAGCCCGCCATCTGATCATGTGTTCGGTTTTATATCTTTATAAGATCAATTATGTAATTTAAGTGTGTAACTCTTGAAGTACTGAAACCATACACACTCACAAAAATATTTCCAATACTTAATCTTTTTTCAAATTTTCCTCAAACATTTTGGAAATTAGATAAAACCTTTTTTAAAGCAATCATACTCTATTAGGAAGTGTTTTATTGATTATGAAGCGATATTCAGCCTGTATTCGATTGTGGTAGTTGTGCAATCGGTTGTGAGGAAAAATTATGGCTCGCATCCAAGAGAAAATTTCCTTATTTTTTACTGCATAATTGATTATGCTCATAGCATAATCGATTATGGACCAGATTTATTTTTCTAAAGTTTCGAACTTTTTATAAATGTATTACTATAAAAAGAGTCTTGGTGTTCATTTCAAAATACACATGAATTATGAAGAACTCTTTCTTTTCTATTCTCACCCTCCTCCTAATATTTTCATGCACACTCAATAAATCCTTTTAGTCTTGAAAGAGTAATTACTTCTTAGAAAATCTTGTGTAGTTGCGGGTGAACCATTACAATTTGTAATTGTAAAACAAAGAGTGAGTTGTTCTCTTGAACACTGATGAAGTATAAAGGTTGCAAATTGAACATAAATAAAATCTTAATTTAATAAGGTTATGGGTTGATCATGTGTTTTTTATGATATTTGAAAAAAATTCAAGGTATAATCCTTGGGAACTGGATGTAAGCCTCGTGGTTTTTGTCCAAACTAGGATAAATCTAGTGTGTTCCTTATTTATCCTTTATCTTTCCACTATCTTTTTATTCTTATACTTTTTTTAAAATAAAAAATTGTTTAAGTTTTTGAAAAATATTTTTATCATAATTCATCCACTTATGTTTGAAGTCACTTGGTTAACAAAATACTCACACTCGAGTCTAATGATCTCCCTCATAAGTTCGAGTCTTCCACATGTTATAACAAGATCCAACTTAAAGTATAGCTCTCACTCCTCCACTAAGTCGAACCAGGGCTCTAATACATTTGTTGGATACGTATCAGGAAGCTAGGAGCAACAATAGGTCTAATACTTCAGGATCATTAGAGACTGGGACTCCCCTTCTCCATCAAAAGCCTTAAGTAATTAGGTATGCAAGTCACATATCTTGTATATGAAGTTCTTTGTGAAACGGTCTTTTGGATTGACTGCATTTTGTAAAACAATAACATGGAAAAGTGTTCAGAGTGTTCAAGTTAATCTAGCTAGCCTGAGCTGTATGGAGGTGTAGAAGGGACACGTGGTGGACACGATGTCCCAACATAGTGCTACGACATTTGGGCCTTGGGAATCAAGATTTTGCTGCTGTATTTTGGAAGATTATTTGATCAAAAATTTGATTAGATTTCATTGTTATTGATGTAATAATATGAATATATGATTTGTTGGATAACTATGAAGATTAAATCAGATTTAAAGTGATTTAAATTTAAATATGTAACAAACCAAATCATAACTTTTTGTTATATATATTCAATGAACAAATCAAATATCCAACATAATCAAAATTATTTCTGGACGAAATCAACAAATCCATGAAGATAAGCCCAGAAGAATTATGATATACAAGGAGCTCACAACCTGCATTGGAAATAAAGCATTCACATTGAAGATTTATAGTGCTGGTTTACAAGGAGTCCTTGTTGTTTTATGTACACCTCTATGTTTCGGTAACTTGGCATAAAAGGTTTGTCTATTCGAGTTGTAAGATTCAACACCTCTCATAGTTTTGATAGAGGTTGATCATTATAGTTTGTTGATTTTAATCCAAACACAAACACATCGAGGTTTGAGAAAGAAAGTGTGTGGATTCTCATATGTAGGGGGGGCCTAAATATAAAGTCATTGGGTAGTGTTAGGAAAAGGCATATGACAATATATGGTTTGTTGTTGCTTGCAAGACTAAATGTACTAAGCTACTAATAGTGAATTTTCTTTATTGGTCTGTGGACTCATCCCTCAAGCCGTATGTGTGGTTTCACCAAACTGGATTACCAATTCTCGGTGTTATTTATAGTTTTATGGCTCCATCAACTTGTACAACTCATACTATTATATTTATGTTAGTTTTGGTTTATCGTGTTGAACATGTTGTCAGAGCATCGCGTACGACATATGTCCCTTGAGTAACATAATTTCGATTGGTATGAGAGCAGGCACCCTAACTTGTTGGGTGAACTCTATGGAAGATAATTTATACTCAAAAAGAGATAATGAAAGATGTAGGATCAGTCAATAAACCACCAGTTTTGGATGGTACCAACTATGCTTATTATAAGTCAACGATGATTGTCTTTCTCAAATCCATTGGCAACAAAGCATGGAAATTTATGGTAAAAAAAATGGAAACATCCAGTGGTTACTTATAAAGATGGTACAACCATGTTGAAACTAGAAGCTGATTAGACTGATGCTGAAGATGATGAAGATCTTGGAAGTTCCAAGGCTTTGAATGTTATTTTCAATGGTGTGAATAAGAACATGTTTAGGTTGATCAACACATATTCAGAGGCTAAAGAAGCATGTGATATTCTCAATACTATACATGAAGGCACATCTAGAGTTCATATGTCAAGGCTGCAACTACTTACCACCAAGTTTAAGAATATGAGGATGAATGAAGATGAGTCAATCAGTGAATTCCACATCAGATTGTGTGATATTGCCAACATTTCGTTTACCTTAAGAGAAAAGATATCTGAAGAAAAGCTTGCCAGAAAAATTCTTAGATTATTGCCCAAGAGGTTTTATATGAAAATGACTGCTATAGAGGAAGCTCAGGACTTGAGCAACATCAAGGTTGATGAACTCATTGGTTCCTTACAAATCTTTGAGATGTCCATTATGACATGAATGAAAAGAAGAACAAAGGTATAACCTTTATTTCCAACACTCAGGAGGGAAGAAGTCGTGATAATAAAGAAGAGAGCGTGTCAGGTCCTTTTGCTCTTCTTTGGAAAAAATTTAACAATTCCTTGAAGTACCTAGACACAAAATGGAGGACAAATGTCCAAGAAAAGAGGTCCAACATCAGCCCCCAGAACAAAGGCAACAGTAAAGACAAATCCAATGGTGGCAAGGGTACTAAGTGTTATGAATGTGAAGGCTACGTACATGTTTAAGCAGAATGTCCCATCTTTCTGAAGAGACCGAAAAGGAGATTAACCATCACTTGGTGTGATTCTGATAGTGAAGGCGAAGGAGAAAATGCCAACAATGTTATGACTTATTTTGGAAGATGTGAATTTGTAAGTGTATTCAGTATTGAAAACTTTTCTAAAGAAGAGTTTGATTCATACTTCCAGATCTTGTATTCCCAATGGAAAGAAGCATGCTTAAGAATAGACATCCATAAGAAAACCAATGGTGGACTTCATAAGAAATCAGAGAAGCTTGCATCTACCATCGCAAGTGTAGAAAATGAGGTTTCATCACTAAACTCCAAACTAGATATTTGGATGCAGTTGGAAAGAAATTTGAAAACTAGCTCAAATTCACTTGATGGAACGATGAAGTTTGGAGAAATGTCCAGAGATATGAAAATAATAGATTTAGGGACGAGCAGTGAAGAGATGAAGATTTCCTCAAAGAAAAGTGTTATACCTGAAAATAAGACTAAGGTTCTGATGTCAGACCACATGTCTCAGTGTCGTACTCAACATATGTCATCTCACCACCATAATAACAAGAAACAACCTATGATGTGTGACCATTGTGGTAAATATGGATATACAATGCCTTATTGTTACAAACTACTGAAGATCAAGGAAGCCCGGGCCAAAAAGAAGTGAAAACGCAATGCTAATATAACTCACTCAATAGCTCTTACACCGTACAAAGCATCCTCAAGCAAATAATGGTATTACAATAATGAGGGTACTTGGTACAAGTCTAATATAAAGATTTCCCATGTCACTCTTGACAATGAAGAAAATGGAAGAATCAAGACCTTGAGGAAGTTGGTTAAGTCTGATCACAAGGAAATTCTAATAAGGAAAAGATCAACATCAAATGTGAACAACATAAGCCTTCAAGGTGATCAAATGAGGAATATGAGCTACCACAAATCCAGAGATGTTGTCAACAACAAGGGTAAAAAAGCCTTTATGAAGAAGCACACACGCGAGGAAGACATTAGGAATTTACAAGACCTCATGATTGATAAAGATTATGCACCATACACCCTTTTGATAGAAGTCACCATACACCTTTTTGAGGGTTTGGTTAAGCGTTTCATTAAACATGCATAAAACTTCATCAAGATTCTGCACCACTATATGGTGATAATGTTGATTATAAAACATTTATGGGTAAACTAATTTAGTTAATAGCAATAAGACATGACATTACTTTGGTGACACGAAAACTAAGTTAGTTCCTTCATAAAATACTCCTAAAGATTATGAGACAACATGCAAAGTCATAAGATGCTTGAAAAACACACTTGATAGAGGCATGCATTTTTCCGTAAATTCTATAATCATCCTTGGATATGCATATGGTGATTGAGCAAGATGCATTGATTCAAGGAGATTCACTTCATGATATTGTTTCTTTCTTGGCTTCTCTCTAATTTCTTGAAGAGCAAATAAACATCACATAATATTGACTTCATTAGAAGTTGAGTATAAAGCCATGTTTTGTGCATCTTGTGAACTACACTAGTTATTGTATTTGCTCAAAGATCTCTCAATTTATTATTTTAAACCTCATGTGTTGTATTGTGACAACCAAATGGCCATTCATATTACATTCGATTTGGTCTTCTATAAAAGAACAAACCATTTAGAGTTAGGTTATTATTTTGTGAGGAAAAAATTCCAACAAAGAATTTTCACAAATCCCATTTCCACCAAGTCTTAACTCACAAATTTCTTCACCAAATAATAACCATCCAAAATGTTCAATTCCTTCATTTGCAAGCTAAATATGGTCATCTTACTCCATGCTTTAGCTTATAGGAGGTTGTTAAACAATTCATCCAATCAATACAATCAAGATGAACACAATGCCATCACACTATCCAACTAATTACTTGCAGGTTCCATAACACAAAATGCAATGATAAGTTTGCTATGGTGCTAAATAGTGCACCTTAACCAAATCCTGAACAAATTACGATTATGTTGATTCATCAATTCAACTAGAGTTTGTTATGATTGATTATGAGTTAGTTAAAATCCCTCATGAATTACAAATAATCTCATGTAACTTTATTCATTCATTAAATATATGAATTTTTTTCCCGATCATTCCTCTAAGTTTTCTCAAGTTTTTTTTAAGATTCATTAATATGGTGATAAAATTCAAGAATATAAATAATAGTCAAAATATACTATTTTAAAGAAAAAAAAAAGCAAATTCATGTAACGTCAAAGATACACCTTTTAATAATTCTAACATTATTAACAATGATTGGTAAAATGTTACTTTACTTTTTATAAAAGAAAATCAATTAATTACGTGTGATAAATATACTCCTATATTGGTCACTGGGATTTGTGAGCAAGGTTGTAAAAATCGAGTTTTTACTTTGACTTGTTTTATCTAGGTAAAATCGAAACATAAAATCATAGAGTTTACCTCATATTAAAATTATATTAAATTTATATATACGACACACATATATATATATATATATATATATATATATATATATATATATATATATATATATATATATATATTTATATAATATTCTAAATGCATTAATTATTTAAAATTTTAACTTAATTATAAAGCAAAAATATAATATATCATCATATTAAAGTGTAATATTCACAGACTTATATTAAACTACATAAGTTGTCCACCAGATCATAAAAAGTAACATCCAAAAAATTATAAAAAAAATAATAGTTTCATAAGTTTTTCAAGTTAAAAAAAACAAATATTTTCATCTTCATCTTCAATTTAATCAAAAGTTCAATCCTTCTACAACATCATCTTCATTAGAACATTTATATTCGACTTGATTAAATTCATCTCCAAATATTAAAGATTCTTTAATATTATAATCAATATATGAATATGAATAAAATTAAAAATCTATAGAAAAAATTTTATGGGTCAGAGAGTAAAATCCAATAATTTTACATAATTTTACACAATTTCATCGATTTTAGAATAATTTAAATTATTTAAAATCGTTCCAGAATACGATTTAACACGAAAATATTTTTATCTACGATTTAACACAAAATGCTGACCTAAAAACGTAAAATCTATAGAATTTAGGTTTTAAATCGAGATTTTAACAACGTTGATTGTGAGAGTGAATTCATATATAGATATATATATATATATATATATATATATATATATATATATATATATATATATATATATATATATATATATATATATATATATATATATATATATATATATATATATATATATATATATATATATATATATATGTTTAATGAGGAAAAAAAACTATACTATATTTTAATCTATCGGTTGATCTATATTTCATTTTTCAAGGGACTAACTTGAATCTTGTTATGATGTGTGTGTGGATAATCTAATCTCGAGTACATGCCATCTGCTCCTATCAGTTGCAACTTTTTGTTTGTATACCCAACCATATGACCAATCATTTATTCTGAACCTCTCGTCCATACACAATGTTTGTTTATTTTAAATATATGGAGACAGCTTTGTTCATTTGCAATTTTATATGATTTTGTCCCAACTTCATAAACAAAAATAACTTTTTCACACATCATATAATACTTTACGAGATATAATTACATTTTAGTAAGTTAAATTATTTTATAATTTTCAATTTCCATAAATTTTTTAGAGATGAATTTAACATGTATGTTAACTATCATAAAGAAATTATAAATGAAAAAGAATATTAAAAAAATGTTACAATTTTTGCATAGTTTAATTAATATAATCCATTCAACTTTGTAATCACGTATAAATAAATAATAATTATATATTTTTATAACATTATAAAGCATTAATTTATTTAAAAGAAAGTCTTATTTGGGATGGCTCCATAGAAATCTCCAGGTCTAGACGACTTTCCGGCGGATTTCTACCAGAAGTTTGTGGGTGAGGATGTTTGAAGTTTCATAAGGAATTTATGGGAGAATCCTAAGATTATTAGTGAGGTTAACTAAACTGATATTTGTCTTATTCCTAAAGCTCTTTCTCTGTAAAATGTCAACCAATTTAGGCCAATTGCATTGTGCAATTCGATCTATAAAATTGAATAAGATTGTTGTCAATAGGCTGAAGCAAAATATTGCTAATCTTGTTTCTCCCTTCCAAACGGAGTTTATACCTAGTAAAAGCATTCACGAAAACATTGTTATGGCCAATGGGATGATACATAGTATGAACAAGCTAAAAGGTAATAAATGCTTCTTTGCAATGAAGATAGACTTAACCAAAGCCTATGACATGTTGAACTGAGACTTTATAGTTACTGTATTGAAAAAAGTTGATATTCCTAAGCTTTTTTATATTATTTGGGAGTATATATCTATGGTAAAAATGAATGTGTTATGGCAAGGGCAAAAACGTAGATACTTCAATATAAGGAAAGGGATAAGGCAAAGAGATCCCATATCTCCTTACCTCTTTGTGCTTTGTATGGACAAGTTGTCTCATATGATTTGCGACAAAAATGAAGGTGGGAATTGGATTGGCATGCAGTCTCGAAAATTAGGTCCTAGTATCTATCTTCTTATGTTGGCGTACGACATCTTATTGTTTGGTAAAGCCACTGAAAAGCATATGGGATGTACTGCAAAATTTATGCTCAAACTTTGGTCAAAGTATCATTCACAAAAAGTCTTGTATCCTCTTCTCTAATAACACCAAAGTGCACATCTGGAAGAAGTTGTTGCCCATGTCTAAATTCAAGGAAGTCAAGAATTTAGGAATTTATCTTGGTGTCCCTCTAACTGGAAGGTGCCTGAAGCTCAAAGATTATCAAATTCTATTGGAAAAAAAATCAAGTCTAAGTTAGCCAGTTGGAAAGGCAAGCAGTTATCGTTTGAAGGTTGTACTACTCTTGCAAAATCTGTTATTGAGGCTATCCCCACATATTTTATGATGACCTCCATGTTGCTTAAGACATGTCTTAAACAAATTCAGTTAATTAAAAGGAAATTCATATGGGGTGATATCAATGGGGAAAAACATATGCATACAATCAATTGGAAGAAGGTTATTAGACACAAGAAAGGTGGGGGGCTTGGATTAAGGAGTCTCAAGGAGATGAATGCATCTTGTATAGCAAAGCTTGGGTGGAATCTCATCAGTGGGAATGAGGCCTTATGGTGCAAGGTGTTGAATAACAAATACGATAAAAGAAGGCAATGAACTTGTTATAAAGCAAAAGCTAATGACTTCAATCGGTGGAAAAACATTTTGGCTAATTGGCATATACTGGATAACATATCTGTTTGGGATGTCCGAAATGGGAGAAGTGTTAAAACTTGGAATTATTGTTGGATTGGAGCTGGAGTGAGGCTTAAAGATCACATGGTGAATAATCTTGTTAGGCAAGAGAAAGACCGTATCTTAACCTATGGTGATTGGGACTGGGGTTGGTTTAGGAGAAATGTCTTAAACTTAACTTCTAGCTTGGTGGACCGTAAGTCAATCTTTGATTGGAATTCCTCTCGGACTACTACTTATTATACCTTCTAGTATTGGCGTAACCAACGGATACACAATAATGATTTCATTATGCCGCATGATATGACAAGATACATAAATGGCCATCGAATGATATATGCTGATAGCATCTTGCTGAGGAAAAATAAGCCAGAGGAAGGCAGTTCATGTCAAATGGATTCCTCTAGCTGGTAATTAGGCTGCTTTGAATACTGATGGTGCCTTATTGTAGGCTAATTGTTGCACCCTCAAAATTGCCCTCACATTTTTGAGATGATTTATTTCAAGATCTCCTCAAGCTCACAAGCTCATTGGTGGCTCAAGACAACACATGAATGGGGCACACCCATACTTCTCCTAAAACAACAAATCCCTAACTAGGATTTTAACTTTTCCAAGGAAATTGGACTTCTAAGACTTCAAGTGGACTCCATGGTGTCTCATATGACTCAAATTATCCTCATACCAAGTTTTAAGCCTTGAATCACAAGATTGCTCAGTCAATGGCCCAAATGATCAACAATCGACTATATTGACCTAAAAGTCAACTATGATCAAAATACAGTCAAACTTCAAGGTTTTTGGTCAACATCAAGGATTCGAGGTTCCATTCATCATTTGATCAAGGATTGATCATGATTCATCAAGAAGAGCTCAGGAATCAACAAAAGTCAAAGGTTCTAAATTAGGGTTTTTGAACTAAAAGTCAACACAACTTTGACTAGCCATAACTTTCACATGTTTCTTCAGAAATTGTCCAACCAAAGCTCATTTTGAAGGAAATTTCATTCTCTACAACTTTGTCTCTCTAAAGACTTGGAAAAAAATGCTTCATTTGAAAGATATGTGCCAAAATATTACAGGTTCTTTTATAGGTCAACAAAAAGCCATATTTTGTCACGAGCCATATCTTCAAAGTAAAATCTTCAAATGCAAAAAATGTTCCAAAGGGGGTTGTAGAGGACATCTTGAGATTTCCAAATAGTATAGGATCATTTTCATATGATTAAAATTGAGAAAGATATGAATCGCACAAGTTGGTCACATTTCAAGAAATGCGCAAAATCCTAATTGAGCAATTTTACATTTTTGGACTAATGGGCCTAGGTTTTGGACTTCAAACATATATATTATCCAAATAAGGGCCTATAAAACCATTCTCATATTTTTGGAAATTTTACTTAGATTTATTTGAATTTTATTCATTTAAATACAAAATAAATTAAGTAAAATATCAAAAATAATGAATTAAATTATGGGGCTTTGTTTTGGATCATATAAAAGCCCAAGAAACACCTCGAGGGCCAATGAATTTCGATGGTGTATGGTTTGGATTTTTATTTTTTTTATTTTTTTATTTTTATTCAATTTAATTTAAGGAAAAATAAAATAAAATCAAATTGGTGCATGATTTGATTTTTTTCAATCACAAGATCACTCTTGGGACTGAAGTAAATCAAATATATTGATTGGAAAGAGATTGAATCAAATATAGCAAGATTTCATATGATTTTCAATAAAATATTTCTCAATTTTTTCTTCTCTCACCAATCTCACAATTTGATTCCAAAATTTTCAACCCTAATTCAGCCATTATATATTCCATGCCATTCAGACTCAAGAGGACGAAAATCCTTGCTTGGAGAACCCTAACCATTCACTCAAAATTCTAATTTTTTTTGAACACGAGCATACCAAGTTCTAGCCCCATTCAAAGCCAACCAACCATCCAATCATCTTCCTGAGGTAATTTAGAGTGAGTATGGACTGATGCATGACACCCATATCATTTATATGCTCATACCTCATTGTTCATATTTTCATATGTTTCTGGATTTCTCGTTTTGCATATATCTCGGTGTTATAATGTAGTTTGACGATTTGTGTGATTTTATGACATGGTTTAGAGACGATCTAAACCTTTAGATTGAAGCTTCCAACAAGAATGCAAAGACACCATGGATAGGGCTTGAATGGAGATCACGTTCGGTTTCATGCTTACAGATGTTTTCAGTCTAAGAAAACATCATATTTGTAATCAGGGGTCTCTGTTTATGCAATATGGGTTTTTGTTTTTGTTGTTCTGTTTGTTTTCGTAATGTTTTAATTTTGCAGAATTTGCTACAGATTTTTGTAGCTAAAATCGCAGCAAAAACGGAAGCAAGCTCGTAGCTAATTGTTGAAGAAGATGATGAACAGGAATCGAGACTTGTTGACCACACGAGCAATCTCCCCATTGGCCAGTCAACAATCCAAGTCTCTCTCTCCCTCTCCGTCTCATTGGTTCGTGTGTGCACAGACCGGGCCCACGTGTTGAGTGGCTCCATTTACCCTCCGTTTTCATATTTAATGTTTACTAACCATTCAATTGACAGCAAACGTACAAGGCACAAGTGGCAAGGAACTAACCAACAAGGGGTGGGATCGATTCCCAGCACCCTCACTTTCCTTTTTTTCTCCAATTTTTCAGCCTATTCCATTCTATTTTGTTTTTAAAAACTAACCAACTCACTTTCCTTTTTTTCTCCAATTTTTCAGCCTTTTCCATTCTATTTCTTTTTTAAAAAACTAACCAATTAACTTTAGGTTTTGATTAATCTAGTTTTTTTAGTTAACCTAGTAATTAAGGTTCATGTAATTAGATATTAGGGTTTAATTAAATTTTAATCAATCAATTTAATATTTGTATATAATTAGGATTTAATTAGATTAATTTAATTTAGAATTAGGTTTTCTTAATAAATAATTTAGTAATTAGATTTTTATTTAAATCAATAATCTAATTGTTTCTTTTTCTTTATTCTTAACCCTAAATTTCATTTATCTCCCTTCCTCCAATTTTCTCGACTTCTCAAATTGTCTGCTATTTATTCATATTTCTATAATTATGTAACTGTTTCTGGTTTGTAATAGTAATTAGGATATTTAATTTGCGCATATTTATTTTTCCCGCAATTTTCCAATATTATGTAACTGCTTCGAGGTTGTAATAGTAATTAGGGTTTTACTTTCTGCACTCCCCGATTTTTTAATGTAATCCCTCATCCCGAAGCCTTGTAATAGCGTAGGATTTACTTTCTGCTTTTTTACTTTATGCACCTATATGAACAACTATAAACTGCTTAGATGTATGATAATAGGATTGTATGACAAGACTAATTAATTGGACATAGCCCACTAACTTCAAGATGAATAATTGAAAAAAACACACCCTTTTACTTGTTCACACACTCACATTTAGGGTAACCCTCTCTTTGTTGCCTTTCAATTATATGGTCAAGTCCCTCGAACGTAGGGATGTCTTAGCAAGGTTGCCTCCGATTAATATTATCATAGTCCCTTCGAGTTGCCTACGATAAAATGATGATTGTCCCTTCGAATGATAAGACATCCTTACATGTTGCCTTCTATGACTATTCGATGACCCTTCGTTTGTCCCTTCCTATCCAATGTATAGGACTACCTACCCACAAATGGTATGGATGGTACTATCACTCAAGGAGAGACTTTAAGAACAAAAAAGACCTTACAAACTTAGGGTAGGTAACTCCTGATTGCTTGCTCAACTTAAAACATTCAAAATGCTTTTCATACCTCATATTTCAAAATACTTTCAAAGACTACACTTTGTATACATTCATACGAAAATCATTACAAAGTTAAAGTTCTTTTACAAAATGTTTTTCTATACACAAACTACAAACATTCCAAATAAACAAAAGTGAGTTAAGCAATTAAGAGCACAGGATAAACATGGATGCAAGGGGTGCTAATGTCTTCCCTTTATATAACTTACCCCCGAACTCAAAATCTTTCCAAAGGTCTTTCCTGTTTTTTCTGCCTTTCCTAATTGGATAAAATAAAAGTCGGTGGCGACTCTTGCTAACCGCAACATGTTTTGCAAAATAACAAAATAAAAAGTCAGTTCTCCCACCGTATTACACTAATAAAGTTGGGTGGGGGGTTCTTATCAAAAACAGTGTAGGTCTTTGGGCGAGAGGTGATGTTATGCATCTTGGTCACTACTCTGTGTTGACAACATAATTGTGGGGTGTGTGGGAAGGAATTAAGCATATTGAAAGAGGTTACTCGAGACTTGAAATCCAAACTAATAATTTTAGAGAATAGAATATGCTTAGTCAGAACTTGGACTCAAACTTGCAAAAAACTAGTCATCTTTTAAATATTAAGGAGTTGCTTGGCAAATTAGAAGACTCCAAGGTGACTCACATATATAGAGAGGCTAATGCGTGTGTAAATAAACTTGCAAAGTTAGGGGCTACAACTTTCCAATGAATCGTGTCTTTGATGATTGTCCTAATGAGATTTTTAAGGAGTTTGTAGAGAATTCTAATGACACCTTTTTTATGAGAAGTGTGTGTGGTGGTCTTTTGGGACGCAAACTCTCATTTCTTAAAAAAAAGGAAAATATGTCAAAAATTGCTATAACTAACTTAATAAGATACATTTATAATAAGAATATTGAAAATTTCAAATTTATTTAAAAATAATAAATTAATCTTCAACGAATTTGTAAGATGAAAATATAAGAATAAGAAAGTTATATTTATATCAAACTTTAGAAACAATAGATTGTAAGATGAAAATATAAGAATAAGAAAGTTATATTTATAGTAAAATGAATTAAATGTTAAAACTTTTTCAATTCATAAACAATTATCAAACAGTAAATACAAAAATTATAAGACTTAATTTCAAGACGTAATTCAACTTTGACTAAGAACTTGCTTTTGATTAGAGATATTATTAATCCTACTTCGAATCTTGTTTGTGTTTTCTGCAATGAGTTCGGTGAATCTTTGTCCCATTCCTTTTTGTCTTGTCGGAACGCCGTTATCGTTTGAAAGGAGATGGCCGGGTGGATAGCATTGGTTTATCACATCAAAGTTGATTTTAAAGAGAATTTTTGGTTTTGGAGTTCCTTTTGTCGTTCTAAAAATGTCAAAAAAGGAAAGGAAGGAATCTTTTGGTTGACCATCGTTTGGAGTCTTTGGTTGCGTAGAAATGATATTATTTTTAAATATTCTACTTGGAATGCGAGGGATGTCGTTTGGGGTTGTAAAGCACTAATTTGGAGGTGGTCGTATATTGGAAAAAATACTCAACCCAATTATAACTTTTATGAGTTTAGTAATAACCCATTGTTTTGCTTAAGTTAAATTTCAATCGGTGTATAATTTTTTTCTTTTAAGACTAATGCCTTTGTATTCTTGTTACTGGTTCTTCTATTATATTCAATTCTTGCTTTCTTAAAAAAAAACTTTGACTATGAACATTGACAATTGAAAAACTAATAAATCAATAGTTATCGATCTTTCAGTTTAATATGCTTAACCTAAAAACACCATCCCAAAAATATAGTGTGAAAAACATTTCAGCATCATAGAATTTAAAAAGTCTTTTGATGTTTCCAGAGTCATGCCAGTGAGATGGGCATATAAAAAAATCGCATCTTTCAACAACATGCAATTGTTTATGTTCAAATCTACATCGTTAAGACAACAACTTCATATATATGCATATCATACTTTTAATAAAAGTAACATTATTCAAGTTATTTAACGTGAATTACTTACTAACTTAAGCTATACCAACAATCATTATTGGTTGATTAAATATTCTATTTAGTAACGACGAATATAAATTAAAACAATATCTTAATCCACTCCTTATATTTTTAGGCATTTAGTAAAATTTCATTTTTATTTCCCCGCTTTTGAAAATACATACCAGAAAGCATTTTTTTTTACCCAAATTTAATTATTCATTCTCTACACTCTTACATTTCAAGATTATTGTTGTGATTGCATAGAATTTTTTTTCAATTGGATACAACCAGGTATTCCAAATGATATTAAATTGTTATAATAATAATACTCCTTATTTGATTAGAAATACTCTTAATTTAATTTAAGCTCTTAATTGATTAGACCCTAGGGCTAATCAATCAAGTCATTAAAAAGCTCATGAATCTTTTTTTCTTTATAAGCTAATTTTTCTTATAAATAGAGGGTTTCTTCTCATTTCTTTGCTACACTAGAAAACAAAATTTGAACTATTATTTCTCATTTATACTCTCTTTTACTTCATCTTTATCCTTTCTCACCTAAATTGTCTTTGGGTTTTTAGAGTAAAAAATATTTGTGAGACTTTCTTGTTCTGGTGCTGTGGAATTATTGTAATTTACTAAAAAAATATATTTTCTCTTTTGTAATTTCAGTAAAGTACCATTAAGGGTGTGTTTGGTTCGGGGTAGATGGAGGGGAGGGGAGGGGAGGGGAGGGGAGGGAATATTTTTAATTAAATGTGTTTGGTTCAAATTTTATGAGGGGAGGGGAGGGAAGGGGAGGGGAGCAAAACCCCTCCAAAATACACTTTTTGCGTTCCTCCAAATCGGAGGGATTTGGAGGGGAGGGGAGGGAATCTCAACTTTAATATTTTAAAAATTACTATAATATCCTCAGTTTAATTTTAATATTTTAAAATTATTCATTTTCTTTTGTATTATTGTTCTATTCTGTGTGATTTTTCTCGATTGCTTTTATCAACTTATTATAACTATTCTCCACCTTCAAATTATTTTGAAATTTTTGTCCTTAATATAAATCATAATCATTTCACTTTTTGATTTTTTTTATAACTCTTTTATGTTTATTTATGTTTTTTTTTCTAATTTTGTTATGTATCCTATCATATTTTCTTTTATATCAAATTTTAAAATTTTCATTTTAATTAATTAATTTATTTTATTAAAAAATTTAAACCATTTATATTTAATAATAAATTATTTTATATATTTTATGTGTTAAATAATTCATTATGGTTTCAAAGTTGTTATAGATTTTTCACATTTGAATATCATATTGTATCACTTATATAATATAATAAGGATAAAAATGTAAATTATTAATAAAACTCCTCCCCTCCCCTCCTGAACCAAACATATTTTTAATTAAAATCCCTCCCTTCCCCTCCCCTCCCCTCGTTTGAACCAAACACCCATCTAATTAAAAAAATTCCCTCACCTCCCCTCCCCTTCTCTCCCCTCCATTAAAATCCCTCCCCTCCCCTCCCCCTCATTTGAACCAAACACACCCTAAAGATTGTGTGTAAGGTAACGCTGGTCAAATCACAAGCAATAACAAGTTTAAAGTCTTGTTATCTAAATTTTAATTAGATTTTGTGTTGTCCTTACTAAAATTAAGTTTAAATCGAAATATACTTTGATTTATTTTTTAAAATTAGTCTTGTCATTATTAGAACAATTGGGGATTGTAATTAATAATTATTAAGAACCATTGGTGTGTTTCAAAATGATAAGAAAACTTTCAAGTGAGTAAATGAACATTCAATCCATGGGAAATTGTCCCACATAGAACATTTACCTCACTTTAAAAATTTTATATAAAGTTGCATTCATTAACTCAACAAATGAGTCAAAGAGGAAAAAGTGTCACATGGACAAGTGTGATTGTCTAAGTCTTGTGTCATTTGTCATATTCACACTCCCCTCAACGGTGTTTGGCAATAGGTTCGTGACTGAGGGATTGGGCGTAGAGGTGCTAGGGCTTGTAGGTGGCACTTGAGCACTTAGACATGAGTTATACAGTGACGACGACGACGCTCTGGTGGCCGACCTTGGGCCGCCACACATGGTTGTGGCCGCTGCTCTAGTTTTTTTGTAGTCCTTGATTCAGTTTGTTATTTTTTGAATTCGAAAATGACAGCGCTTTGTGAATTGTTGCAATAGTTAGTAAAAGATGAAAAGTTGCAACACTTAGTGTGAAGTATTGTTGGAAGTGTGTGTTTCATCAAGAGTCGTAACCTAGTGAAACAACATTATTTAGCCTATAAATAAGATATTTCGCATTCAGAAAAAATATATAACATTAATATATCCTCTTCAGTGTAAATTTCAGTTTTTCATCTTCCCTACATTCGAGTTTTCATCTGTGTTATACAGACTCAAATATAAACTGAATTATCATGAATATTCTTGCACGTTGATTCTAAGACATTTTTTACGGTGCTTGAAATACGATTACAAATTAAAATAATTACATGCACAATTCCAATTTTAATCTATTTAACTTACAATCTTATCTGACAATTTACACATTTTATTTTTCTTTACTTCACTTTATTTTTATACACTTCTTAAACTAGTAGTTTAAAATTTTCTCACGATGTAAAAGATACAATTTCTTTTTCAGCATAGTTGTAAAACAGTGAAATTACGGTTACAATTTATTTACCTATCAACAACTAACTTTTACATTTTAAAAACAATTAAAAAAATAAGTATGGGTCTCATAATTTTCTTTTATTTTCTCTCTCTAATGAAACAAGAAAAAAAGTTTAAAGGTAGTGCACTGACAGTGTAAACTAACTTTACACATACAACCAATCAAAATCCTTACACTTGTCATGTCATATTAATTTATTTTTTTAGTTAAAACTATGTTTTAATTGGATACACGATACATATTCCTTTTTCTCCAAGAAAAAAAATTTAAAGGTAATGCACTGACAGTATAAACTAACTTTACACACACAACCCATCAAAATCCTTACAAAGTTACACTTATCATATCATATTAGTTTTTTTAAATTAAAATTGTGTTTTAATTGGATACATGGTTGTGATTGATTGACAGTGTAAAAATATTTTACATTGTCAATGCATATTCCTTTTTCTTCAAGAAAAAGAGTTTAAAGGTAGTGAGTGCACTGACAGTTTAAACTAACTATACACATACAACCAATCAAAATCCTTATACTTACCTTGTCATATTAGTTTTTTAAAATTAAAATTGTGTTTTAATTGGATACATGGTTCTGATTGATTGACAGTGTAAAAATATTTTACACTGTCAGTGCATATTCCTTTTTCTCCAAGAAAAAAAGTTTAAAGGTAGTGCACTGACAATGTAAACTAACTTTACACATACAACCAATAAAAATTCTTACACTTACCATTTCTTGCTACGGACACGCCATCAAATAAGATTGCATATTTTTGGTTTTCTGATAGTTTATATACTTATGTTATAAGGCTGAAAATAATAGTACAAGTGAGTAAATAATTCGAAATAATTCGTAAGTAAGAACACAAATTTTTAGGCTAAAAATATCTCATTTTACCATTTCTTTCAACCAAATTTTCCATTATACCATATTTCCAAAAGAAAAAAAAAAACTGCACTAAAGTACCTCCGCCCTTTGAATGGACCGAGCAGTTGGTTATCATAGAGCATCCTCCCTTTGAATGGGCGATGTAGTGTATTTTTTAATTTTTTTAAATTCAAAATAAATATTATAATTAAATATTATAATTAATGTTAAAACAATAATAAATATTAAAATAAATATTATAATTATTATTTATATTAAAAATATTATAATAATAAATAATTTATATTTATTTATATATCTATAAATATTTTGATTATTTAATATTTTAATAATTAAATATAGGTTCGCCACTGCAATTCTCGGAGCTTTTGATTATTTTATTATTTAAGATCAGATATGTCTCTATAATTGTTGGAGTTTTTGATTATTTTATTATTTAAGATTAGATCTGCCACTGCATTTGGCGGAGCTTTTGATTATTTTATTATTTAATTTTAGAACCGCCACTGCATTTGGCGGAACTTTTGATTATTTTATTATTTAATTTCAAATCTGTTACTGCAATTGGCAGAGCTTTTGATTATTTTAATATTTTTGCCGAGTATTAAATAATTTCAATGTTCTTCTTATAAAACAACATTGCTTCCTCATTTGGTACTCATAACACGTACCACCAATCTCTTCATTTCACTCTTAAATTTTTCTGCAAGAATGTTTTCAACGTTTCCAATGATGAAAAGAGAAGCTCATGTTATATTTTCTCCAATAAAGCCTTCGATGAAGATCAAACTCTGGAACACGCAGACCTTCAATCATTTTCAAAGGCCCTTGATCTGCTGGTTAGACGAGCACATTTTCAAAGGCCCTTGTAACGTCCCATAGGTTTTCCCTCGTCGTGGTCCACTGTCTCATTCACACTAAAAGTGTTATGATTGTAGTCAAATATTCTTACCTGATGTGTGCTAGATTTTGATGTTTCTTCTTTCATCACCTTCATGCAACTTTCTGTAAATATTTATCCAACATTCAAGACTGCACTCCATTGTTCACCCCTTGCAGCAAGATATGATCCCATCCTATAGTATGTTGCACGTACCAATGTTGTAATGGGTCGATTACATGTGCATTTAAAGATTGAGTTCACTAATTCAACAAGGTTCGTTGTCATGTGACCCAACATCGACCCCCATCGAATGCCCTCGCCCACTTTTCTACTAGAATATTGTCTAACCACCTTAAAGCATCCCCATTAGCCAAGCCAATTTCATTTCGGTAGTAGTTAAATGTTGGTTGGTTTAAAGCATACCCTGTATAAATATAAGGTTATTAAAATGGGAACATATAAATATAAATTACTAAGATATAAGGTTAGCTAAAGCATACTTACCCATGTTGATAACTTTTTTCGGAGGTTACGGTCCTTGATTTCCCTTATGAAATTTTGTACGATATGTCTGATATAGTATACATGTACAGATGGAGGATCATGCGAACTATTATTTGGATTATTGTTTGCACTTTCAATCGATGCATGCCTGTCTAGAATCAAACACAGGTCAGGTTGAGGGGTTACATATACTCTCATGCTCTTTAGAAAAAATCCCCAACCATCCGCAGTCTCACCTTCGACAAGAGCAAAAGCAACTGGAAAAATATTATTGTTGCCATCCTGTGCTACCGCCATTAGTAGCGTACCCTTTTAGTTACCATATATTCTCATGGAAGATTTGTTTCTCGTTGACAACAGTGGCGTCATCTGTATACATGTGAAGAGTTTGCATTTCTACCACCGTACCAGGAACAAATTTCTTAAGAGCTAACAAATAATATGGAAGCTCATTGTATGAATTCTCTTAGTTATCGTATACCTGTTAAATTGCTTTATTCCTTGCAATCCATGTTTTTTTGTACGACGAAGTAAATTTGAATTAAGAAACAATTTCGTTCTCATTCACATACTTTTGTCGAAGTCGACGAAATGATCCGTCCATATTTGGAACAAGCGGGATTTGGTCACTGAAGGATAGAAAAACACTTAGAAAGGGGGGGTTTGAATAAGTGTAGTCGTAAAAACTTGAACGATAAAAACAAATTGCACAGTTATTTTTATCCTGGTTCGTTGTTAACTAAACTACTCCAGTCCACCCCCACGGAGTGATTTACCTCACCCGAGGATTTAATCCACTAATCGCAACAGATTACAATGGTTTTCCACTTAGTCCGCGACTAAGTCTTCTAGAGTATCCTGATCACAACCTGATCACTCCAGGAACAAATGCTTAGACACAAGCTAAGACTTTCTTAGAGTATCCTGACCACCACGTGATCACTCTAATTACAACTGCTTAGACACAAGCTAAGACTTCCTAGAGTATCCTGATCAACACTTGATCACTCTAGTTACTTACAAATTAATGTAATCAATTCTAAGAGTATTACAATGCTTCTGAAAAGCTATAATCACAACAGTGATATTTCTCTTAACGTTTAAGCTTAATCTCACTAATATATTACAACAGCAATGTAGTGAGCTTTGATGAAGATGAAGTTTCTGAGCTTTTAGTTTGAACAACGTTTCAGCAAGTTTAAATGTTTTCAAAATCGTCAACCTTGCTTCTCATCAGAACTTCATTTATATAGGCGTTTGAGAAGATGACCGTTGGGAGCATTTAATGCTTTGCGTATTCCGTACAGCATTGCATTTAATGTTTCACGTTTTTGTCAACTACCTCGAGCCTTGTTCACGCTGTGTCTACTGACGTTGCCTTTAATAGCTTCCAACGTTCCTTTTGTCAGTCAGCGTAGCCTGCCACCTGTACTTTCTTCTGATCTGATGTTTGTGTATACAATATTTGAATATCATCAGAGTCAAACAGCTTGGTGCATAGCATCTTCTTGTCTTCTGACCTTGAAGTGCTTCTGAGCGTGATACCATGAGAACTTCAGTGCTTCTGCTTCTGATCTCAAGTTCTTCTGATGCTTCCATAGACCCATGTTCTGATTCTGCCTTGACCATCTTCTGATGTCTTGCCAGACCATGTTCTGATGTTGCATGCTGAACCTTCTGAGACAAAGCTTCTGAGCGCTGATTTGTGCATACTCTTTATATATTTCCTGAAAGGGAAATTGCAATGTATTAGAGTACCACATTATCTCACACAAAATTCATATCCTTGTTATCATCAAAACTAAGAATATTGATCAGAACAAATCTTGTTCTAACAATCTCCCCCTTTTTGATGATGACAAAAACATATATAAATGATATGAATTTGCGATCAGAAAGAGCAGGCGGCTAAAGACAATTTACACAGCTATAGCATAAGCATGTGAATATGTCTCCCCCTGAGATTAACAATCTCCCCCTGAGATGAATAATCTCCCCCCTGAAATTAGTACTAGAAGAATTTTAATAATAAAAGACTTCCCTGAGTATTTCAGTAGAGACGTTCACAGTGCTTGATCTACAGAACATTCATGACTTCTGATTTCTGCTTCCATAGGATAGCTTCAGAACATTGAATTTCTTTAGATCCTCAGAACATTCACAGCTTCTGATTCTGGCTTCCAGCGGACAGCTTCAGAACTTGAATTTCTTTGATCTTTAGAACATTCACAGCTTCTGACTTCTGCTTCCATCGGACAGCTTCAGAACTTGAATTTCTTTGATCTTCAGAACATTCCCAGCTTCTGATTCTTGCTTCCATTGGGACAGCTTCAGAGCTTGAATTTCTTCTTACATCACTTCATGCTAGATTGTATCAGAACATTGTTGAATGTACCAGAGCATCATCAGAGCATCTCTACATCCTGAAATGTTATAGAACAAAACTAAACGACAAAAGTCAGCATGAATGAATCAGAACATAAAATATGTTTCAGAACACATAATATGTATCAGAGCCATATAAGCCATATAGAATGTATCAGAACACATAGACATTCAGAATCAGATCATATTTTATCATCAGAATATCTGAACATTCTTCCTTCTTGCTTCTGATTCTGAAGCTTCATAGCACTCAGCTTGCTTCAAGAATCCAAGAGCATCTGAACATTCTTCCTTCTTGCTTCTGATTCTGAAGCTTCATAGCACTCAGCTTGCTTCAAGAATCCAAGAGCTTGATTCATCTTGTTGCTTCTTATGTTGATCTTGAATCTTAGATTCCTGCAACAACACAACTTAAAAACATAGAACTTTGCAAGTTCTGTTAGTAATGTGGGGCCTTTTTACCCGGTAACTGATAATATTTAATCAGATCATTTATCATATATTTTCTCCCCCTTTTTGTCATAACATCAAAAAAGAATATAAAAGATTCAGATGTAGAAAACGACAAAGGAATGAAACAAAATTAAACTTTTCATTGATTTAAACAAGCAGGATTACAAAAGATGTATGCAGAAAACAGATGCAACGAGGAAAGAAAAAACTACAAAGACTTAAGGACTACAACCCTAGCTTAGACATAATCTTAGCTAACATATCATGAATCCCTGCGGTCTTCTCAGTTTGTTCAGCCATGAAAGCTTGAAACTCTGCATGCCTGTCCAGACTAGAACCTCCACTGTAGGAGAGATGCATGAATTCAAGGAGGAAGTGAGAGACAGTTCACAGGAAGAGAGCTAATGTCTCAAACGGGGCTTTCCCTTAACATAGAAGTCAAGAACATGATCCTTAACATCATCCAATATCTCAAGAAAGTCTTCTTCCTTTGGATAAATGTTGATAACAGCATCACATAAGAGATCTGACTCGAGACTTCTTGAAATCTTGAGAGATCCGTCTTGGAATCAATGTCAGTGATCCCCGAGATTTGTTTCTCAACCTGGAACCAAACAACCCTTCCAACCGTTCTATTCATATAGATCGACCACCCTTGAGCCTTCTCCTTTGCATCTTGGTTGAAACCATAAGCACCCAAATCATCAGCGTCCACATGAGATTTGCACAAAACTTCCATCACTGATGGAGGACTTAGGCAAGTTTTCAGTGGAGAAACCTCTTGAGAGAAACTTGAAGACGAATTCATGGTGAATGCTAGGTTGAAGATGAATAAACTAAGGTTTATGCAAAAAATATTCAAAGAAAAGTGAGAGAGAGAGAGAGAGAGCGCAAAGATTGATTGAAGAATGCAAAGAAATAGAGAAATAAATAGAAGGAATGTGGGGAAGGAAACGTTCTAGGGAATGGAAACGTTTGACGGATATAAAAACGAAAAGGACAATAAAAGAAATGATGAATGGCATTTAATGTTACATGACGTGAGGAGAGATAATAATGACAAAAGAAGTGATTAGCACAGTTACCTAAGTAGGCGTCCCCTCAACTGCACGCACGTTTGTCCAGAAATAGTGAACACGTGTTTACCATCTGGATAGCCAGTTACAGCTGTTTTACTTTTAAAGAGATTCTGAGTCAACTTAGACAATGAAACGTTAGTAATAACTGAATCACTACTTCTAATTGATTACCATCAGAACTTCTTATAAAAGACTAATCCAATCTCATTTCAGAATATACTCATACATAAGATCTTCTCATCTTCTCATTCTGGGCATAAATCCATACTGATATTCTTCAGAATGAACTTAAACCTATCTTCAGCAAGGAGTTTTGTAAAGATGTCAGCCCATTGATGGTCTGTATCCACAAAGTTTAAAGATATAACACCCTTCTGAACATAGTCCCTTATGAAATGATGTTTAATCTCAATATGTTTAGCTTTTGAATGTAAGATAGGATTCTTGGATAAACATATAGCAGAAGTATTATCACAGAAGATAGGAATGTTACTCTCATATATCTGATAATCTTCTAGCTGACTTCTCATCCAGAGCATTTGTGTGCTACAACCAGCAGCAGCAACATATTCTGCTTCTGTTGTTGAGAGGGCAATAGTAGCTTGCTTCTTGCTGTACCATGAGATCAGATGACTTCCAAGAAATTGACAACTTCCAGAAGTGCTCTTTCTTTCTATTCTATCTCCAGCATAGTCAGCATCACAGAATCCTACTAAGTTGTATTCTTTGGATCTTCTGTAAACTAAGCCAACATTAGTAGTACCTTTCAGATACCTCAGAATTCTCTTAACCGCAGTTAAATGAGATTCTCTTGGATCTGATTGGAATCTAGCACACAAACAAACACTAAAGAGAATGTCAGGTCTAGAAGCAGTTAGGTATAGAAGAGATCCAATCATACCTCTGTACAACTTCTGATCTACCTTCTTACTTACCTCATCCTTACCTAGGACACATGTTGGATGCATAGGAGTTTTGGCTTCTTTACTTTCAGAAAGATTAAACTTCTTCAGAAGTTCTTTCACATACTTCGTTTGATGAACATATGTTCCATCAGAAGTTTGGTTGATTTGAATCCCAAGGAAATACTTGAGTTCTCCCATCATGCTCATTTCAAATTCAGCCTGCATAGACTCAGCAAACTCCTTTCCAAGTGTAGCATTAGATGTTCCAAAGATAATATCATCAACATATATTTGACAAATTAAAATATCCTTTTTAAATGTTTTACAAAAGAGAGTAGTGTCCACTTTTCCTCTAGTGAAACCATTTTCCAGAAGGAAAGAACTCAATCGTTCATACCAAGCTCTAGGAGCTTGTTTCAATCCGTATAATGATTTCTTTAATTTAAAAACATGATTTGGAGACATGGAGTCTTCAAAACCAGGAGGTTGATGGACATAAACTTCTTCATCTATGTAACCATTTAAGAAGGCACTCTTAACATCCATCTGATAAAGAGTGATGTTGTGTTGAGTGGCAAAAGAAATTAATAGACGAATAGATTCTAACCTGGCCACTGGTGCAAAGGTTTCTGTGTAGTCAATTCCTTCTTGCTGACTATAACCCTGAGCCACCAGTCTGGCTTTGTTTCTTACCACTTCACCTTTCTCGCTTAGCTTGTTTCTGAATACCCACTTAGTGCCAATGATGTTAAATCCTTTTGGTCTAGGAACCAAGTCCCATACATCATTCCTTGTAAACTGATTTAGTTCTTCTTGCATGGCAATTATCCAGTCTGGATCTTCTAGAGCTTGATCAACAGAAGTTGGCTCGATCAAAGAAACTAGACCTAACTGACAATCTGCATTGTTCTTAAGGAATGCCCTTGTTCTGATAGGATCATCTTTCTTCCCAAGGATCACATCTTCTGAATGAGCTGAGGCAAGTCTAGGGGATCTTCTGACTGTTGGCTCTTCAGAAATCCTGAGATTCTCTAAAGATGCAGTAACTTGATCTTCTGATCCATTGCTTCTGAGACTGCCAGCTTCTGCAGCTTTGCTTCTTGGTTCTACTGCTTCTGATATATCAATATCAAAATCTGCAAAATTCTCAAACTGCTTTGGTTTTTCAAGACCAAGCTTATCATCAAACCTGATATTGATTGATTCTTCTACAATCAATGTTTCAGTATTGTATACTTTGTAGCCTTTAGAGCGTTCAGAATATCCAAGAAGGAAACACTTTTGTGCTTTGGAATCAAACTTACCAAGATGATCTTTAGTATTCAGAATAAAACATACACATCCAAAAGGATGGAAATATGAAATGTTGGGCTTTCTGTTCTTCCATAATTCATAAGGAGTCTTATTTAGAATAGGTCTGATAGAGATTCTATTCTGAATATAACACGCAGTGTTTATTGCTTCTGCCCAGAAATGCTTAGCCATATTGGTTTCATTGATCATGGTTCTGGCCATTTCTTGTAGAGTCCTATTCTTTCGCTCTACAACTCCATTTTGCTGTGGAGTTCTAGGACAAGAGAAATCATGGGCAATACCATTTTCTTTGAAGAACTCCTCAAAGAATTTGTTCTCAAATTCACCACCATGATCACTTCTAACCTTTATGATTTTGCACTCTTTCTCAGATTGGATCTGAGTGCAGAATTCAAAGAACACTGAATGAGACTCATCCTTGTGTTTCAAGAACTTTACCCATGTCCAGCGGCTATAATCATCAACGATGACTAATCCATATTTCTTCTCTCTGACAGATGCTGTTTTGACTGGGCCAAACAGATCAATGTGCAAGAGTTCTAACGGCCTTGAGGTAGAAACAACATTCTTAGACTTGAATACAGGTCTGGAGAACTTGCCCTTCTGACATGCTTCACAAAGAGCATCTGATTTGAATTTCAGATTTGGGAGTCCTCTGACCAGATTTAGTTTGTTAATCTGAGAAATCTTTCTCAAACTAGCATGACCTAATCTTCTGTGCCAGACCCATTGCTCTTCAGAAACAGACATAAGACAAGTCACCTTCTGCTTCTCAAGATCAGAAAGATCAATCTTATAAATGTTGTTCTTCCTCTTGCCTGTAAATAGGATTGAGCCATCCTTCTGACTTACAGCCTTGCAAGACTTTTGATTAAAGATTATGTCATAACCATTGTCACTTAATTGACTTATGGACAATAAGTTATGCGTTAATCCTTCAACATGAAGTACATTAGTTATGGAAGGAGAGTTACCAAGACTTATGGTTCCAGAGCCAATGATTTTGCCCTTCTGATCTCCTCCAAACTTGACTTCTCCACCTGGTTTAAGCACCAGGTCTTGGAATGTAGACCTTCTTCCCGTCATGTGTCGCGAGCACCCAGAGTCCAGGTACCATGACATTTTGCTTTTCGTCCTCTTTGCTGCCAAGGATATCTGCAACAGAAATTATCTTCTCCTTAGGTACCCACAATTTCTTGGGTCCTTTCTTGTTAGTTCTCCTCAAGTTCTGATTGAACTTGGGTTTAGCAAAATATTTAACAGGAGGAACATCATGATATTCTTTAGGTTTGTCAGCATGATATTTCTTAGGATGTGTCACAAGCTTCTTGGAGTGAACAGTGTTAAACTTCTGTGCATGTGAAGTGAGCCTAATATCATGTGCATGGCCATATTTGAACTGATCATACAATGGCTTGTATGTGATCTTCAGATCATCAATAGGTTCAAATTTATGTGAGGTATCACCCTCATAGCCAAAACCAAACCTTCTGTTTCCAAAAACACCATATATCATAGAAGCAAGATGACTTCTGCCAATACTTCTAGATAAGAACTTTCTGAAGCTCGAGTCATATTCTTTCAGAATATGATTCATGCTAGGAATGGATTTTTCTGTTTCAGAAGGAGATCCACTATCTTTGGATAGATTTAAAACTTTTTCCTTCAGTTCAGAATTTTCCACTTCCAGCTTCTTAGTTTCAAATTCAAACTGCTTCTTCAGCTTTTTGTATTTGATACTAAGATGAGCCTTGAGTTCCAGAAGTTCTGTTAAACTGGAAACTAACTCTTCTCTAGATAGTTCAGAAAATACCTCTTCAGAATCTGATTCTGATGTAGATTCTGATCCATCATCTTCTGTAGCCATCAGCACAAAGTTGGCTTGCTCTCCTTCAGAGTCTGATTCTGATTCTGATTCAGAATCATCCCATGTTGCCATAAGACCTTTCTTCTTATGAAACTTCTTCTTGGGATTCTCCTTCTGAAGTTTTGGACACTCGTTCTTGTAATGTCCAGGCTCATTGCACTCATAGCAGACAACCTTCTTCTTGTCAGATCTTCTGTCACCAGAAGATTCTCCTCGTTCAAATCTCTTTGAACTTCTGAAGCCTCTGAACTTCCTTTGCTTGCTCTTCTAGAGTTGGTTTACCCTTCTGGAGATCATGGACAGTTCATCATCTTCTTCAGATTCTGATTCTTCAGGATCTTCTTCTCTAGCCTGAAAAGTGTTAGTGCATTTTTTAACATTAGATTTTAATGCAATAGACTTACCTTTCTTCTGAGGCTCGTTTGCGTCCAGCTCTATTTCATGGCTTCTCAAGGCACTGATAAGCTCTTCCAAAGAAACTTCATTCAGATTCTTGGCAATCTTGAATGCAGTCACCATTGGACCCCATCTTCTGGGTAAGCTTCTGATAATCTTCTTTACATGATCAGCCTTGGTGTAGCCTTTATCCAGAACTCTCAATCCAGCAGTTAGAGTTTGAAATCTTGAGAACATCTTCTCAATATCTTCATCATCCTCCATCTTGAAGGCTTCATATTTCTGGATTAGAGCAAGAGCTTTAGTCTCCTTGACTTGAGCATTTCCCTCATGGGTCATTTTCAATGACTCATATATATCATGGGCAGTTTCCCTGTTAGATATCTTCTCATACTCAGCATGAGAGATAACATTCAGCAAAACAGTCCTACATTTATGATGATTTTTGAATTCTTTCTTTTGATCATCAGTCATTTCGCTTCTTGTGAGCCTTACACCAGTAGCTTTAACAGGATGTTTGTAACCATCCAACAGAAGATCCCATAGATCAGCATCCAGACCAAGAAAGTAACTTTCCAGTTTATCTTTCCAATATTCAAAGTTTTCACCATCGAATACTGGTGGTCTAGTGTAACCATTGTTACCATTGTATTGCTCAGCAGAGCCAGATGTAGATGCAGTTGGATTTGTTTGAACTTCACCAGCCATCTTTTACTGAAGCGTTTTTCTCTTCCTGAATCTTTTCTAAACACGGTTAAGTGCTTGCACCTTAGAACCGGCGCTCTGATGCCAATTGAAGGATAGAAAAACACTTAGAAAGGGGGGGTTTGAATAAGTGTAGTCGTAAAAACTTGAACGATAAAAACAAATTGCACAGTTATTTTTATCCTGGTTCGTTGTTAACTAAACTACTCCAGTCCACCCCCATGGAGTGATTTACCTCACCTGAGGATTTAATCCACTAATCGCAACAGATTACAATGGTTTTCCACTTAGTCCGCGACTAAGTCTTCTAGAGTATCCTGATCACAACCTGATCACTCCAGGAACAAATGCTTAGACACAAGCTAAGACTTTCTTAGAGTATCCTGACCACCACGTGATCACTCTAATTACAACTGCTTAGATAC
This sequence comes from Vicia villosa, assembly GCF_029867415.1. Taxonomy (NCBI): domain Eukaryota; kingdom Viridiplantae; phylum Streptophyta; class Magnoliopsida; order Fabales; family Fabaceae; genus Vicia; species Vicia villosa. The sequence continues at coordinate 37,046,529 of NC_081182.1, read as the reverse complement.
AAGCTAAGACTTCCTAGAGTATCCTGATCAACACTTGATCACTCTAGTTACTTACAAATTAATGTAATCAATTCTAAGAGTATTACAATGCTTCTGAAAAGCTATAATCACAACAGTGATATTTCTCTTAACGTTTAAGCTTAATCTCACTAATATATTACAACAGCAATGTAGTGAGCTTTGATGAAGATGAAGTTTCTGAGCTTTTAGTTTGAACAGCGTTTCAGCAAGTTTAAATGTTTTCAAAATCGTCAACCTTGCTTCTCATCAGAACTTCATTTATATAGGCGTTTGAGAAGATGACCGTTGGGAGCATTTAATGCTTTGCGTATTCCGTACAGCATTGCATTTAATGTTTCACGTTTTTGTCAACTACCTCGAGCCTTGTTCACGCTGTGTCTACTGACGTTGCCTTTAATAGCTTCCAACTTTCCTTTTGTCAGTCAGCGTAGCCTGCCACCTGTACTTTCTTCTGATCTGATGTTTGTGTATACAATATTTGAATATCATCAGAGTCAAACAGCTTGGTGCATAGCATCTTCTTGTCTTCTGACCTTGAAGTGCTTCTGAGCGTGATACCATGAGAACTTCAGTGCTTCTGCTTCTGATCTCAAGTTCTTCTGATGCTTCCATAGACCCATGTTCTGATTCTGCCTTGACCATCTTCTGATGTCTTGCCAGACCATGTTCTGATGTTGCATGCTGAACCTTCTGAGACAAAGCTTCTGAGCGCTGATTTGTGCATACTCTTTATATATTTCCTGAAAGGGAAATTGCAATGTATTAGAGTACCACATTATCTCACACAAAATTCATATCCTTGTTATCATCAAAACTAAGAATATTGATCAGAACAAATCTTGTTCTAACAGTCACTTCATCAACATAACCTCATATGGCGTAGATAGAAATTTTCTTCTCGCCTTATGCGGAAGATGGCGACCAAAAACACACACTTTCCATCTTCCAACAGGTGAATGCACAATCACACTTGAAGATGTTCACATGTTTTTTAGTTTACGTGTCAATGGTTTCGCTGTTGTTGGTCAAATAGTTGTGTCTTATTCTATTTCTTAAGAACTATTGGGTGAAGAATTGACAGACGTAGCTAGAAAAGGCCAATTCATTAAAATGACTTGGCTCTGAAATAACTATTTCTTTTTTAGGTGGTCCACATGTGGGATGAATTACGAAAAAAACACCCCATCACTGTGCTCCTGGATATCGGGCGTTCATCAATCATTTTAAACCGGTCGATGTAATGTCTTCAACACTTAACTCAATTAATACTTTTAATTTATATCATTTTTAACTAACCATTTGAATTTATGTAACAATTTACATGGAGGTCCTATCTCGAACTTGAAGATTCAGAACCAACTGGTAGTGACGTGTAGAGTTCAAAAACTTTTATAATTAGCTTCAGTTATATTGAAATGCATCATTCAGATAGGGTTAAATTCTAATTTGCAATTCAACAAGACACGCCTTATTCTCCAAAGTGCATGGAAGAGTATCACGAAAGTCAACTAAGCGATCAATGGCCATACTGTGATTGGAAAGACCATTTCAAACAAGAGCATCGTTAATGGAAAAATTGCCATAAAACTGTCTTACAAGGCAAAATCACCAGGAGAATGTAAACTGAGTAGAGAATACATAGCATGGTATGCATTTGTGTCAAATTTGTATCTATCACATAATGGATTCTTATTTGGCCCTCGTAACCAACCTTCGTCTTCAAATTTTCAACAAATTCAGCCACCTTTCACTGACACCCATTAACCTTTTACTAACACCCAACAACATTTCCTTAACACCCAACAAATTTTCATTCCAATCCGACCACCTTAAACCCCAAGCCAACATTATCAACAATAAAACCATATACATAATACACCCAACTAGAGACACCATTCCCACAACCTACCATTACCCCAACCTACCAACACCACTACTACCAAACACCCAAACACAACCTACCACTACCCAACACCACCCATCTACATCATACATCCAACCACAATACCACAACTACCAAACACCCCAACAACAAATACATTTTTCTCAATCACAACAATTTACCCCGAGTTCACCACAAGAGCACTATGTCCCCATGCAAACCTCAATGCCTACCACCATCCAACAAAATTGGAATAACGAGGGAACCAGACTAGCGACGCCGACTGACTTTGTCAGTGAAGAAATGGTCGAAGAATTGTATGATTGTGAATATGACACGGGACCTTCTACTCAGCCATCAAATGATGAAGTGCCTCGTAGAATGTCTACAAAAATTGAACATCCTCCTAACTTTGGAACCTACCAACGGTTACACCGACCAGATCAAGATCGTTTATTGTAATCCTATTGTAATTTTTTATTTATCAATTAAATATATGTTAATTTTATAAAATGTTATTATTTTAAAATATTTTAAATATATTATAATGGATATTTTATTTTTTAATTTTTATAAAAAATATATTAAATTAATATGAATTTGAATAAAAAAATTTGTTTAAAGATTTCCGCCATTCCATTGGACGGAGCCTTTTTAACTTTACAACATATCCGCCCATTCATTTAGCGGAACACTTATATTTAACATCTTTTGGCCATTCAATTAGCAGAGCTTCTATATTAAAAACGAAAAAGTTTTGAAAATATGATATTTTGAAAATATTGGTGAAAAAGTTATTATGGGATATTGTTCCATAAAACATGGCAGGACAGTAAAAAATTCTAATAACCCACTTTATGATGACGATATGATACACGTTGGGTTGATGATTTGATACCAACGCAATCTCGAAAATGACGACTCTAATTATAAGTGATAGAATGTGTAATTATATTTCAATCAACAATATCAACAAGTAGAGGACCATACTCTAGTCAAGGAGAAGCAAATATTACATCGACACGTGAACTCATCAATTGCACTCAACTTGATGACAAATTTTCAGATGGACCAGTCAAGTAGGTCACCAATTAGCTCCATTAAAAACGAACAAATTAAACTCACACCCTCTTTAGTTTGCTATTTAACCAACACTGACCTCCCTTATTTGAGTGATATTTATTTGACATATTCTTCCATTGTGTTTCAAGTTCATTGCAAATAGAAAAAATACATTCACTCACTGTTTTTCTTCTCCTTTCCTTTAGGCAAGTGTTATGCATCTTCTTCTTGCTGGTAAACAATATATTAGTCACGTAATCATTGTGGCGCACCTTTCCCATGCAGGTAATGGAAATGAGCTTGTGATCGTGAGAAGTTTTCATTTGTATTTCGTTAATACGAACGAGGTTTTAAATAATGGTCTCTTATTGCCACAAAAATATATTAATGATGTAAGAAGATTAGCAGTATGTATCAAAGAAGGTCGTGCGTCGGAAAAATTTGGTAGAATGTGATGAATGTTTAATATCAAAATAAATATCTTTTTGGATGGGGGATCGGCTCACGAGTCAAACCCACCACTTTATTGTGATATATGAGTTTTTTAAATCATCCGAATTCGTTTCAGACTCAACAACATTTTAATATTTTTCATAATTTCTATTTTATTTATGTTTTGGATAATTTTCGCATTAGATTTCTTTTCGGTATTAAAAAACTTTTGAAATGTGGCCATCAAGATCATCTTTTATCATAACAAAAATCGAGAGTTTTCTCCTTCCAATAAATTTTCAAAGCTTTATTTTATATTTTGTCGCTTGCAAACTCGTGTTTTTCTTCTAAACTTAAGGCTTATTAATTCTTCATGATTCCGACTGCGTCAATTAACAATAATGATAATTTTAATAAAGTGAACAAAAACAACATCTACCACAAAACACTTATGGTTGTGAGCTAATCTCGTTCATAAAAATATATTTAAAAAATTGTTTTTACCAAAAAATAAATAAAAATTACATATAATTAAAAATTATAAAATTGTTTTTAGTTTTTAAAATTTTGGTAGAAGAATTTTACAAATTTTTTTTTTTAAAACTATTATCTATTTAAGAGTTTTAAAAGCTAAAAAATTAAAATAGATTTTAAATGTTTTGAATTTTAGTTTAGAAAATTTAAAAGAGAACAAACAAGAAAAATTAATACACTTTTCATTAATAATATATTTATAATATTGTGCAACTTTAAAATAGTTTTTAAAAGTATGATAATTTTTTTCTTCAAAACTATTTTTAGAAATAGATTTACAAAATAATTTTAAAAAACTAAATTAAAACTCATTTAAACAAACCCTTCTTTTTTTTTTTTTTTGGCTTTTCTTTCGAAGCTTAAGACTGTTCTTTCAATTCTCCCTTTATAAATTTTAAGCTTAATTATAATTTAAGTCCTTAAGTTTTCCTGATTCATGAAATTAGTCTCTTTATTTAAAATTTAAACATTTTTTGTCTCCCTATTTTAGATATAAACAGTTTTGGTTTCTCTCGCATATTTTTGCACTTAAAATTAACGATGTTTTTACTTTTTAAATGACAAATTACTTGTAAAATATGACAAATTATCGAAAATAAGCTTATTATTGAATTTTTTAGATAAAAATATAAGTTAAAAACATGAGAGGGGGACTAAAATTGTTTAAATTTAAAATAGGGGGACTAAAAGTGTTTGAATTTAAAATAAGAGGATTAATTTCGTGAATTCGACTAAATAGGCACTACAAGAAATTAGATATTTGGCAGCGACTTTTTTGCAACGACTTTCAGTTTACTGCCAATATCATGCATATAACAACGACTAATTTAAGTCGTAACAATAAGTTATTATTTTTCTCAACAATCATATTATCGCTGAGAAAAGTGACTTATCGCAACAATTATTATTATCGCTGGAAATAATTCAACTTTTTAATATGTATATTACAACGACTAATATAAGTCGTAGTAATAAATTATTATTTTTCTCGACAATCATATTATCGTTGAGAAAAATGACTTATCGCAACAATTACTATAGCCGCTAAAAATAATTTTTTAAATTTGCATGTTGTGACAAAATTTTAGTGTAGTTTGTTAAAATATGTATATCTACAATCAAAAATAAAAACAAAAATATTTTAGAATAAAAAATAGAATAAAATATTTAGTAAATAATACAAAATTTATAAATTAGTGATATATTTATGTACAAAATAAAAAAAATAAACAACAAAATTTTGAAAAAATTTAAAAAATTGAAATATTTGATGGACATGGTCAAAATACTACACGTTGTTTGAAGAAGTATTTATGTCAAAAACAAATAAAATAATAATAAACTAATAAATTATTTCAATGCATATGATGAAAGTAATACGAAGACATTAAATGTAGTTTTTTTGAGAAATTAATATATATATATATATATATATATATATATATATATATATATATATATATATATATATATATATATATATATATATATATATATTAAAAAACTCTTGTGATTTATATATATCTTTTTATATATGTATATGTTAAAAAAACTCTTGTGATTATATATTAATAAACTTTATTTTATTTTAATAAGTTTTGTTTATTTATTAATAAGCTCTTGTGATTATATTTATTTGGCTAAATTACAGTTTTGGTCCCTCTGTTTTAGGTTTTTCACGATTTTGGTCCCCCTATTTTGTTTTAAAACAGTTTTGGTCCTCCATCCCAATTTTGTCCATGAACAGTGCATGAACAGTACATGTCCGTACATGAACAGTGTATGTCCGTACATGAACAGTGCATGAACAGTTGCATTAAAATTGGGATGGGGGACCAAAACTGTTTAAAAAGAAAATAGGGGGACCAAAATCGTGGAAAACCCAAAACAGAGGGACCAAAACTGTAATTTAGCCTTATTTATTTTATATTTACTTCTATTTTTCTTATTAATTTTATAATTTCAACACTTGCTTTAGTACAGGGGAATCCTTACACTTTAGAAAAGAATCAATTATATGATGTTTTATTATATTTAAGCTATTTAAATTTATTCCCATAAGAAAAAGCAATTTCAATTTATTAAAGATTATAATAAAATTATTTAATTATACTCTATTAAAATTATTTTAATGATATTGGTGAAACAAGCTATGGACATACTATTATTTTAAAATTATTTTAATGATATTGGTGGAACAAGCTATGAACATACTATTACCGAAGTAGAAGAGCTCAAAGTAGCAAATAATGCAAGTGACTATGATACTGATGATTACGAATATGAATCTTCAACAAATGAGGATGACTAGTCAGATAGTAAAGACTCTGACTCTGAATAAAAATAGTTTTTTTATATTATTTCATTTATAAATATGTCTTCCAAATATAAAAATTGGCATAACCATTAAATTTAGGGATTTTTTTATCTATTATTAATATTCTCTCTTATTTTAATTTAATTATGTGTTTAATTTGTACACATTATTAACATTTTACTTATTTAAGTAACATTTGTTTATATTAAAATTGATTCTTATAAATCTCTACAATATAAGTGACGTAAATGAGTAAAGTAAATATATTACATATTAAGATAATCAATTTTTTATCAACAATTTTATACGGCTTGTTTTGATTGAAAAAAATTATTATTATTATTATAAAAATACATTAATTTTTTTTGCCAAAATAATAATAAACTAATTATAACCATGTTTTTTATAGAAAGTTACATATCATTATTTTTTAACTATTTTTATTAATTAATTATTAATCATAGATATACTAAAAACGATATAATCTATAACCATGTTTTTTTTATAATAAAAAACCATTTTTTGTGGGATTGAAGGAAAACTACGTGCCTATATTTTAGTCATTAATAGTAATTGGGAGAGATAGTGGAATTTATAGTTAAAAAGTTTTCCTATTTTTTAGTGAATTTTTTAATTAATTAATTAATAATAAATAACTAAACAATTGATTGAGAGAGATATATAGAGAATAAGTCAAAAGTGAATAAATAAATTGGAGGTAATTTTTAGCGCTAAAAAACTTAGCAATTCTTAGAAGAGCACTATCTCTTAGATAACTGTTACCCATTATCTTCTCTTATGAGAACTCCTTTCTCCTTACTTTTCAATTTCTTTCCAAACCAGCTTTAATTTCTTTCATAATCAGGTTAGTTTATTCTTTTTCAAACTAAATGCATGCTTTAAAATTCCTTTCATTTTTATCTTAATCAATTTTGTAATTGATATGTTCATGTTTTGTCATTCTCTATTTAGTCATGGCTCGCCCAAATCAAGGTCCGGAATTTACAAATTCCAAATTCTTCGAATACAAGTAAGCAATAAGAAGGTATTTATTAAACCTCTTAACATTAGTTTTCCTATTCATATACTATTTGTTATCGTATTTCTATCTTAAAAGTTCACATTATATTTCTCATAAATTTAATTTTTGGATCAAAATACAATAGAATATATAAATACAAGAAAAACTGGAAGAGGAAGAACTATTGGCTTAGGTATTGTAAAAAAGAAAAAGAAGAGCGCTATTGGAAAATTGCAGGTTGTTATTCCAAGTGACTACAGAAAAATTGTAAGTAAGATTTTCTAATGTCTTGCATATGTGGTATGAATATTTTAAGTATAGTTTATTTGTTATAAGAGTTATATTTAATGATAATGTATTATACAAGTGCTCTTCAAGAATGCTATTGATATATAGTGTCATGAGATGTTAATTGTGTTTTATGTAAAATGTAAAAAAATGGGAGCAACGTTGTTATTCTAGGAGTATGTGAACTATTATTTTTGTGTAACAAAGAGTTTTAAAAATGTGTACATATTTTGTATTTTGATGCAACTTTTTACTATATTAGTTTTTTTTTCTATTGCAAATGAATGTATTGGAAAAGAAACTTGTATATTAATTTTTTATTGTTTTAAAATTGTAGGTCAAATAAGAGTACTTCAACTACTTCACCAAGAAAGCTTCGAAGCAAAGATATAAAGAAAAGTTAATAATCATGTTGGCGAGAGTGATAATTTCATTTGTTAACTATGTAATTTTTATATTTATGGGAACGAGGTTATTTATTAATATTTAGTTTTTGATGTTTTTAGAAATTTAAATTCTTATGTCAATTGGGATAATATGTCATATTTTTTATTTTTTTTATTATATTATATTGATTATTGTTAACATTTCTTGAAAAAAATATTATCAATGTTGTGATTAAATTGTTAAATGATGTATTTTTAAATAATAATGACAATTTAAATGAAAATAATGATGCTAATTTTAAAAAGAAGTTGAAAAATATTATTATATTTTTATTAATGACATAAATTGTTGCGAAATATAATTTATGCCAACTACGTTTATGGTTGAGGTATAGAATATATGGCAACAACTCATATCGTTGACAAAAATAATTTTTGACAACATTTTTAGTTGTTGGCAAAAATAATTTTCGACAACATCTTTAGTTGTTGACAAAAAACATCTTTTGGTAACGACTATGGGCATTGTACTTGATCAAATAAGGCAGCAATAATTATTGTTGTAAAAACATTTGTTATGACAGGGACATCAAATGTCGCTGCAAAACTTTTTGCAACGACACTTATACCAACGATATGCAACATCATTTTTTTTGTTGCAAAAAATACATTTTGCCACAACTTCGTATTTTTCTCAACAATTTTTGTCGCTGCAAAAACTCATTTTTCTTGTAGTGAGGGGGACCAAAACTATAATTTAACCTAAATTTTATTTTCATTTAAATTATTTATTTTAAGTAGATTTAGATGATTTAAACATGTAGAGAGATGACATGTAAAATATTAAATCAGACGGAGAAGAGTTAAACAACTAAAATTATAGTAAAATCTATAAAGATTACTCACTACAAGAAAAACACTCCCTAGCCACGTGAAGTTGTGACGTGATTATCACGTGGGTAAAAAAAGCCATTTGCGACGTGATAATCACGTCACTAGTTTTTTTAATATTAAAATAATATACATAACATAAACATTGTGGGTGTCAGAACTTTGTTTTTTTTATAAAAAATTGCGGCGTGGGAATCACGTCGCAACCATAAAATAAAAATAAAAAAATTAAAAAGACAATGACGTTCACATGGGGGAGTTTGAAAATTTTCAAAATTTTAGTTGTGACGTGGAATTCACGTCGCAAAAATTTAAGAGGGAAATGGTCTGACTTGAGTAGGTGAGAGAAGCAACTTTTGCAGGTGAGAGAATATTAATTATGACTCTTGGGATGGTTGCGACGTGAATATCACATGGCAAAGTTGTGACATGATATTCACGTCACTAATTGGCTTATATACAAAACACGTTTCACTTTCCCCCATAAGCTATTCATTCCCATTTTTTTCCTCTTCTCTTCTTCTCTTCCAATCTCATACCCACCATATCTATACATTCAAATCTAAATTTTTTTCCCACAAATTTCTTCAAATCTTGTATCAAAGGTAAATTATCAATTAATTTTTATAATTTCGTTTTTATAATTGCATCAATTTATATTTTTGTTTGTTAATTTAGGATTTTTTTTTTAAAGGTTTTGAAGAGAAGAATGTTGAAGAAAAAGAGAGTTGAAAGATAAGAAGGTTGAAGGAGATTGAAGAAGAGGTATTTTTGGTAATATTTTTTATAAATTTAATAAAATAATTGAGATTTTTGTTAAAACATTATGTTTTGTTTTGTTATAGATTAATTTAATACGAAATTATATATATTTTTTGTTATAGATTAGGCTTTTAATTTATATTTTGTAAAAAATAATGAAAAACAAGATAAACAAAATAAATGGTATAAAAATATTATATAAAATAAAAATATTTAATAAAACTGTATATATATTATTTTATAAACAGAATATATATTTTGTAAAACTATTGTAATTATTTTATTTAAAATTTAATTTTCAAATAATAATAGTTTAAAATATATATTAGTTTTGTTGTCAAACGTACATTTATATATATTAGTTGTCAAACATGACATTATTATTAGTTAGTATGTGATCATGATATGAAATAATATAAAAAAGAAAATTACCAATAAAATCACTTTTATATTTTATTTACTGATGTTCAATTTAAAGGACTTCACTTGACTATGCATCTATCATTCTTTTTTCCTACAACAAAATCAAAGCTTTATAATACAATAAAATGGCTTCAAAATTTATTTATAGTATATTTAGTTTATGAAATTATTAATTTATATATTTTAGTATATTTAGTTTATTATTTTAATTTATTAATTTAATTTATATATTTTAGTATATTTAGTTTATTAATTTAATTTTTATATATAAATTATTAAATGGGTTTCAAAAATTATTAAAAAAAAAAATTAGTGACGTGATTTACATGTCAGTAATTAGTGACATGGAAATCACGTCGCAACTTATCAATTATTACAAAAATACAATTATTACAAAACGTTCGAATTCAAAACTACAATTATTAGAGACATGATTTTCATGTCACTAATTAGTGACATGAAAATCACGTGGCAAATAAAGCTGTTTTTCTGAATTCCAACTGCTGCGCCTGCTCTGACTTAAATGTTGAGAATCTCTATGCAAACATTTGCGACGTGATTTTCATGTCACTAATTAGTGAAGTGAAAATCACGTCACAACTTAGTTGCCACCCGCTCTCCAGCGGCGTATTTAGTCACGTCGCAAAAATCAATTTGTGAAGTGATTTTGTTTGTTGTGGCGTGAAATTCACGTCACTAATGAGCTTATTTTTTGTAGTGACTAGTATAAGAGAAATTATTATAATGATCTCAAAATTAACAAATAAATAGAAACATGTTTTATATAGAATATTATGTTGTAATTTGATCCATGTAGTTGATTTTATTTGGGTGTAATTGGTTGGGGAGTGAAAGTGAAAAAAGAGAAATAGATGAAAGAGAATATGAGAAGAGAGAAATGTGTGAAATATTCAAGATATTATTGATGAGAGATTATTTTTAATCTCAAATTCTTATATTCTTGAACAAATTTTTTTATTCTAAAGATATGAACAAAATTTTCATTTGAAGCTTTTATAAAAAAATTCTTTGTAAAAATTTTTTTCACAAAATTTAAAAACACTATAAAAATCATTTTTAAAAAAAACCAAAACAAACGGACCCTATATCTAGGGTGAAAAGAGGTTCCTTGCTAAAGTCATTCAAAAAATTATTGAGTGTCTCCTCTTTAGGAAAAGATGGAAATGTTATAAAATAGTACTCCTTCTTGTCTTATTTATAAGCAAATTTTTTTTTTTAGATTTATTGAGTAATGAATGATTTAGTCTATTATGTACGACCATGTACATTCATTACTCAATAAATCTAAAAAAGGAATCTTTACTTATAAATAAGGCTGGGGGAATATATAACTATAAATCTCAGATAATTTATTATTAAAAAAACATGTTATAAAAGTACTCAGGAAGAAAAAAATTTAATTACTTTTGTTTAAAATAAAAACAAATAAACAATAGTTTTACTGTAAAGAAAAATAATTTAACTAAAAAATGAAAAATCAATTCAATAAATTTTAGCTAGTATCTGACAGCAGCGCCAAAAACATAATAATGTTTTGGCAAAAATATCAAATAATTTCAAATAATAAGATGGTAAAAAAAATTTAAGTATCAAATACAATGGTTGCAATTAATATTAAATTAAATTTAACATTTTACAAGTTGAACAAAAGATTTATGAGGTTGGTTTTGGTGTTAAAATAGTAAATTATTTGAAAGAATAATAATTAGGGGGTAAGCGGATCAGAAAAAACCAATTAAACCGACAATTCAAATCAAATCAAATCGAAATAAAACCAATTGTTTATGGCTCGGTTCTAAAACTGAATCGAACCAATAAAAATCGATGTGGTTTGGTTCGGTTCTCGGTTTTAATTTTAAATGGAAAATTATCTGAACGGATACTAGATAAATTACATAATAGTAATAATTTAAATGGAAAATTCATTCAACTCTAGAAGTAATCATTAAAATCTTAAGTGATGAAGAGAAAGATAACATATTTTAAGAATGTCAGAAATCCAAAAGTTGAAAAGTAGAAGAACAGTTTACCCAAGGCGTCAGAGTCGTGGGAGTGTCCAACATGCACAATCTCGAAGATGGTGAAGGCAAATCTCTCGAGGTAGCGGGGTAGAAGGTTGGGTCTGCCTAGCATCAGATTTGGTTCAGGCGGTTCGCGTGTATTAGACTTGGTAGTATTGGTTCATGAATTTGTTAGTCAACGAGTTATTATGTTTTAAGATATATAAGGATCTATAGGGTTTCAACATTTATTTATAAATACGTAACCCTATCATTCTTTTTTTCACAACCTTCCGAATTTCAGAGTTGAAGACAAAGAGAAGAGTTAGGAAACCTAGTGAGAAATTTAAAGATACAAAGGTAGAAATTCCTTTGAGTTCTTGAAATTTAGGAAATATTTAGAGATATCTTAAGGCATTGGGGAACACTTATAATCATACTGGACTTGTGTGATTCATATACAGAGTTTGAGAGATCGGGAAACACTTAGATAAAAAATAGAGTTTTTATTGATAAGTTGGGTTATTCTTTTCTTATAACTATTTTGTAATTCATCTGTAATAATTTTTTAAAGTATAGTGAATTGGATAAATGCTCTCTCCCCATAGAAAATTGATTTGATTGGAATGGATAAACATAATTTTTTTAGGTTCTTGTATTTTATCTTGTTCTTCTATGTTGTATATTTCCTTCAATTCTTGCATGTCATTGTTTTGCTTTAGATTATTTATTTAAGTTGTTATTATTCTTTGTTCACATATATCAAATTATTGGTGTATTCAAATACCATTTATACTTATTTTTACAACATTAAGGTTACAAGATACGCCCAAATCAATTATTCATCCAAAAGAATTATGGATTAGCAGTTTAGCCACTCAGTATTTAAACAAGAAAGATCTATAAAATGTAGAGTAAATCTTAGTTGTCTCAAGGACTTATGATTTGATAAATAACAAATGCAAGAAAAATTGCTCAAATAAAAAATTTAATTGTAGAAAATAGTTTATAAGTTATTGAAGAAAAATAATTGAAATAAGACAATAAAATCATTGACGGTTGGCGTGATATATATCATACATTTTAGGAGATATTAAATTCTTTGATCCTATAGATTTTTTTAGTGTGAAGTCAAATCAATCCCCCAATATGACTGTTCTTGCACAAACTTACACTAAACAATCGTTACAGACCAGTAATGCTTCAAGGCAAAACCATTACAAAGAAAACATAATCGTCTCAAATCTACAACCACCATTAAAGATTCTAACAAACCTTATTCAAATTAAAATTTACAATTGTTTGCATTATATTGAATACTCTTATTTTGAGCTAAATCATCAAATAGATTACTTCAATTCAGACTAAGAACAAACAAAAGTTTCAATTATTAATCAACAACCAAAACCGAAGGTGAAGGGCAAAGGGTCTGAAAGGAAATAATTAGAATCATCAAGCTAAATTAACATTCAAAATCAAATCTCTGTATTCTAATAAACTAGCTCTAAACACTTAGTCGATTTAAGGCTTTTATCCTTGCAAACAAAATATTTTAATGATAGAAAATAGTTTAATTTAAGATTCACTAGGATTCTTAATTCTAAATAAGAGTTAGGACCATTAGGTGTTAAACGTCTCATTACAAGATTAACCATTAAGTCATGCAGTAAAAATTCACCATCGATATTTTGGCTACAATTATATGCATTTTTGACTCCCATATGAATTGAGATTCGAGTCCAACATAAGATGTGTAGGTATGCATCTTAGATTTCAAATAAATGGTTCCAAGCTTTAAACAGACAACCACAACCCGATATATAACTCGTAGCAAGTGACCAACCCGAGATGCGGGGGAAGTGTTATAGGATCCATTTCTGTAATAGAAAAATTAAATAGTTAGTTCCGGAATCAAAATAATTAACAAAGGCAACAAAGACAAAGAAGTTATACTCTCATAAGTGACATGCTGTCGATCATCTGCCTCGTCTTCCACCTAATTCCTTCATCCAACTTCGTATACAAGTAAACCAGGCAAGCAGCCCCCAAAATCATCAAAACACCGTAGGTACATGATATCAGTGTAAGTGGAACTAGTGTCCACAAAAATTTGTATGCAACAAGATACAAAAGGTATGCTCTCATAGTAAACCTCCTGTAAAATGGTAACATGCTCGGGATCACCATCAGCCTCTCGTGCACGCCTTATCTCTATCGTGAACACCTGACCCAAATAACTATACCTGACGTGGCAACCACGGGTTTTATCAATCTCTCCCAAGGCACTCTGAGGGGTAACTCCCAACTTCTCAACCAACATATCAAATGCCTCATCTTTATCAATCCTCTCATGATCCAAGAATGTCCCTCTAATCGGAAGATGCAGCAGACACGCGACGTCGTCGAGTGTCATCGTCATCTCACTATGTGATAGATAAAACGACGACGTCTCATGCTCCCACCTCTCAACGAAAGCGTTAATCATACCCTAGTTAGCCACGGTGTATCCACACTGGGCCAATTCTTTCAACCCTATAAGCTATAAAAGCTCATCAAACCATGGCTCAACAGGGGGTATAAGTCTACTGATCTTCCGTCCATGGTTAATGAGCCTGAGTGTATCACGTTACTGCATAAATACTTTGACGGATTTAATTAACAAACCAAAATTCATAATTCGTAATAAAATTCATAATTCGTAATAAAATTCATAACAAAAATGTAATAGAAATCAAAATTCAAAATTTATACATGTATGTCCCAGATATATCTAGCTACATGGTCAGGGTAAAGAGGAAGAAGGGATAAATCAGACGGTCCTCCTCCAAAAGCTCTGAGGGGTAACTCCCAACTTCTCAACCAACATATCAAATGCCTCATCTTTATCAATCCTCTCATGATCCAAGAATGTCCTTCTAATCGGAAGATGCAGCAGACACGCGACGTCGTCGAGTGTCATCGTCATCTCACTATGTGATAGATGAAACGACGACGTCTCATGCTCCCACCTCTCAACGAAAGCGTTAATCATACCCTAGTTAGCCACGGTGTATCCACACTGGGCCAATTCTTTCAACCCTATAAGCTATAAAAGCTCATCAAACCATGGCTCAACAGGGGGTATAAGTCTACTGATCTTCCGTCCATGGTTAATGAGCCTGAGTGTATCACGTTACTGCATAAATACTTTGACGAATTTAATCAACAAACCAAAATTCATAATTCGTAATAAAATTCATAACAAAAATGTAATAGAAATCAAAATTCAAAATTTATACATGTATGTCCCAGATATATCTAGCTACATGGTCAGGGTAAAGAGGAAGAAGGGATAAATCAGACGGTCCTCCTCCAAAAGCATGAGGCACCGCAAATGGAGTCTATACAGGTGAAGCTTAAGATGCCGCCTCATGAGCCGACTCTGGTGCCTGGGATGACTAAAATTTATACCCCACCAAACTAAGGCTCTGATACAACTTGTTGGAAAAAAAGTCATACAGAAGAAAAAAAAGAACACAATAACAACATAAGAGATTAACGTGGAAACTCCACAATTAGAGAAAAAACCACGACCGTTGTTAAATGACAATCAGAGAATAACACTATATAAAAATTGTTACAACACATAAACTACCCTCAACTACCCAAGGCCCCAAATACACTCACACTCTCTGAAGCAAATATTTAACTTCCCAAATTTAAAATACTTATGATTTGTACATTTTGGAACAAAGAACTTGAATTGGACTCTCTCTTCTTTCATAAAACTAAGTGCATGGTCAACGAACGATTAACTAAGTTGATTTGGAAGCTATCATTATCAGTTGAGAAAATTACTAACGATTTGATCGGTTGCTAAGAACAGTAGTGACGGAGCAACGAAAAGGATTTGATGAATTCATGTAGAATTTTGTGAGAATAAAAAAATAATCTCTCAAACAATGTTACTATTCCACTATAGAATTGAAGATTTGTGATATGCTCATGAAAATTGTTGTAAAGGCTATCCGATACAAAGGTGTAAACCTTAAATATGGTATAAAGAGTGTGATCCTCCAAAATTATCACTCTCACGACCAAACCTAAAATTAAATATTTATAACTTGTGAATGAAATTGTAAGCGTTATGGCACAGAACTTGAGCTTATAAATGGTTGATGATTGAAACCTCTCTCAATAGGTGCGACGTGGATTGAAAAACCGTTGTATTAAATCAGACATCTTAGGATGAACTTGTTACCTACTAGCTCCTACAGTGTGCAACCTCATGGTTAGAGTTCACTCGTTCGTCTGACTTGAATGAGAATTTATGGAGTCTTTCGGTATTGGATCGGTTTTATTGGATGGTAATGATCGGTCCAAAACAAATTGTTTTAGAACGACATTGAATGTATTTTCACGAGTGTTGTTTGTGGCATTACCCATCTACAATGTGGATGCTAACATCTATTGGCTGGTAGGGTTTAGATTCGCAAATCCGCTTTGGAACTACTAGATCTAATGATATAAATTATAAAGAAACTCTCTCCCTATATTTAACGGTTCACTCATCTACTATACTGTTCCCTTTAACTTTGTGGCTGGCGTTCGGTTCTTCTTCATAAAAAAAACTAAATTCATACGTCAAAAAAATTCAAAACTATCCATTAAGTTTTTTTAGAGAAGATTAGCCATTAAATTAACAATTTGTTAGATAAATCTATTCAATACGAGTACATATTTAATATCCACATTAAATAATTAATAACACAATTATCTACAGTCTAAGTACATGCATCATATAAAATTAGGTGTATCAAAAAAGTATAAGCAATCTAATTTTACTAATTTGAAATCAACACCAGAGTCACAATCCTGGAAACTGCACATGCAACCCCACAAGATCAAAACAAAGGACACTCTGACTCTTCCATTTTGCTCAGCGAGATAGAGAGAGCAACCCACGTGAACAGAAACTGGATAATGAAATGAAACTAATAAATCAATCAATCAGTTTGTAGTGGGCCCCACAGAGGAGGTGTGTGTAACAGTTCAACTAATACTGTAATTATTATATGTTGACTCTTTGGATTGTTGCGTAACGTGAGTGAACCGGCGCCACAATGCCACATACCATGCTCAACAACACATTATGTGACCTGACCTGTCTGTCTCCAAATTAATTTACCTAAATTCCTGTTTCAAAGTTTAGGTAAAATGAGTTGGTAGAATATGAATTTCAAACCAACTCATAATAAACCCTAGACCTCGACTTAATGGTATTATTATCATAAAAAATAAAAAACGTTTTGAGTGTTGATGAGAAAGTGGGAAATGCTTTTGAAATTGAAACTAATCTGCAATCTTTTTGGCTCTTTCCTGATCTGGTTAGTGTGGTAGAGATAATTGATATTGTGACTACCCTACTCTTTTGTACTTTGTAGTCTTTTAAGCTTTTTTTTACCTTTTTCTTTTTTGGAAAAATACAAACTGATCTGGTCCTCTCTCTTTAGAAATTTTTTATTCATCTTTTTCATAGGGAATCTTCAAAATCATTAACATTGTTAAAAACTATATATATATATATATATATATATATATATATATATATATATATATATATATATATATATATATATATATATATATATATATATATATATATATATATATATAGGGAGCGTATCCGGTGAGAACTGATATCTATGGTGAGAAATGAGAACTAATGATATCAATCATCGGATTTAATTAACGCTTAAGATTTATTTATTCTATATAGAGATCACCTTATTGTATATTTTCTATTATACTTAAGATCTTAATAAGATAATCTTTCCATAAATATTTTTCTATGTGTTATTCTAATATTTAATATAAATTAAGGACTAACTTTTTTTCTATTTTTTTATTTGACAAAATTAAATAAATAACAGAATTTAAATTTTTAATTTTCCCCAACATCCAATAATATGGACCACAATTACTATAATATTGTTAAAATGGTGGAATTTATTTGAAATTGTCCGAATTATAGAATTTATATAAATAAATAATATCCTTACTTGCAAATAAATTAACTAATCAAACTAAAATATATTATATAATATTTTTAATCAAATTAAAATATTAGTAATAAATAATTAATGTATTTTTATTAAAAATTGTCAAAATAACACAACTAGTAAACATAAAAAATTTCCTAACTTGCAGATAAATAAATTAAGCAAATTAAAATATAATAATTTCACATTCTTTGATATATTTAACCAAATGAAAATATATCAATGTGTTTTTAAATAAATGGTCACAATCGTTCAAAATAAAAATTTGATTTTATTTATAATATTTTTATAATTTAAAATTAATATAGTTTTTTAATTTATATTTTATAATTCATATAATTTTATTCATTACATAATTATTACTATATTGATCTATAATTTATTTTGATGAAAAAAAGTTGAATTTTCTAATATATTGATCTATATTTTACAGTATAAATAAATACATGATAAATAAAATCAACTTTTTATTTTTGAATATTGTACTATTGTGACTATTTAAATAAAAACTCATTATTGATTTATTATCAATATATTCATTTGAATAAAAATATTAAAGCATTTTAAGTGATTAACTATATTTTTATTTATTTTATTTTTTTTACTTTTGAAAGTTCTATTATTTTGTTAATTTTAAATAAAATCACATTATTGATTTTTTGCCTATTTGCAATTTAGGATATTATTTATTTTTATAAATTATATAACTATGACCATTTTAAATAAATTCTACCATTTTAACAATATTTTAATAATTGTGTCGTTGGAAAATTATAAATTTAAAGCCTATTATTTATTCAATTTAGTCAAATAAAAAATAGATAATGTTGGTCTTTAATTTATACTAAATATTAGAATAATAAATAGAAAATTATTTATGGTAACATTATATTATTATATTTATAAATCTTAAACATAGTAGAAAAACAATTCAATAAGGTGATCTCTATTTGAAATAAATAAATCATAATTGTCAATTAAATCGGATGGTTCAGATTGTTAGTTTTCGTTTCTCACAATTGATATCAGTTCTCACCGGATACGCTCCCTATATATATATATATATATATATATATATATATATATATATATATATATATATATATATATATATATATATATATATATATATATATATATATATATATATATATATATATATATATATATATATATATATATATATATATATATATATATATATATAAAGGTTTTGCTGACCCGTGCCTTCAGATACTCTTTAAGTATACTAAATAAAGAAAATATTCTTTATAAAAGTTAAGATTTCAATTTTCAATGCATTGAATAAACATATTTTAATAAAAATTTATCATTTTAATCACTTAAAGAGTGTCCCAAGGATACTGATTAGTACTCCCTCCGTCTCATAATAAGTGATAAGTGTCTTATTTGAGTTTTGTCCGGTTCTTAAGAAAATGATTAAATATGTTGGTTTTAATAAAAAAATTAGTATCATTTACTAAAATACCCTTATTTATTATAGGTAGTGGAGTAGTTGAAAAACGTGAAAATTAATATATAGGGGTATAGTAGTGGAAAAAAAATGTTGCATTGGTATTCTAAAAAACCATTTATTTTGAAACATAAAAAAAGTGTAAATGAGACACTTGTTATGAGGCGGAGGGAGTATTTCCCATTTATAAAACAATAAAGAAGAAGGTGCCAAAAATGGTCAGTTACTCTATCATCAGTGTTATTGAGTAAAACAATAAAGAAGAAGGTGCCAAAAATGGTCAGTTACTCTATCATCAGTGTTATTGAGTAGTACGTTGATGGTATCCCAACATGCCTTTTCCATGTGTCTGTCTTTCTGTTCCTTCTGAGGTTGAGTGTGTGAGTCTATATAGAATCATCATACTGAGTGAAGTGCAGTCTCTATTTCAAATTTCAAGATTCTTTACAACACCTTGAGCTGCGTGCAATGCCACGACAAAAGTAAAATTTTCCCGCGAATTGGAGTCAGAAGAGAAACACTTCCACCACATGTTAAACGAGATTCAAACCCTCCAATTAACAAATTCTTGTTGCTTACCAAAAAGTAAAATAAAAAACAATTTGTTGTTAATCCATGCTATCTCTCGCCTTATACAAAAGTCTTGCTTCTAAGACTTTCTGTTGCAATAAGTCTGCTGTCTATTCATTTATTTTTGCAATGATATGAAACAAAAAATTACATCAAACTCAAAATTATTTGTGCTTTGCCTCTTAAGGGAGAGTGTATATCAAAATATGCTGGTATATTGTTTTCCAAAAAAAAAAAAAGAAGAATTGTTGACTTAAAAGTGATACAACTATTTTTTTGTTGTTGTCAAGATACAACTATAAAATATAATGTACATTTGAAAGATGATAAATAAAATTGAATTGAAATTTTAAAATTCCATTCAGTTTAAAACTATTTTCTTTTAGAAATAAATAATTATCTATTATCTAACAATAACAAATTAATTACAGACATTTTTAAATTTGTCATTTTCATTCAAATTTTACACTTGTAAAATGGCCAATATGTATTTGACAAATAGCCAAAATAATATATTTTTTTTATCAATCATATGTGGATAGATTGAAAGTTAAAATTGCTTCACACTATTACACACTCATTCTCTCTCTTCATTAATATTTAAAATCTCTTTTATAATTTTTTTCCCACACTTTCTCATTTTCATTTTATTTTTTTCTTCTATTTGTGTATTATCACTAAAAATATTAATAATTTATTTTTTTATTTAAATAAAATTAAAAATTTATTTATCTCACGGGTCATTACCAATACAATATCTATTTTATTTTAATCAACCATTATCTTAACTTAAAAGACAAAACACAGACCTGTGTGTTACTATGTGCTGAATAATGGTGTAGTTGAAGAACAGAATGCTTTCTTCGAAAGGCCTGATGAGGGTATGCGAAATCATTTGAAGCCACTCTATATCAGGGCTAAGATTGAGAATGTTGGCATTAATAAAGTTCTAGTTGATGGGGGAGCAGCAGTGAACCTAATGCCTCAATACATGCTAAAGAGAATTGGTATGTTCGATACGGATATAAGGCCACATAACATGGTTTTATCTAACTACGAAGGCAAAATAGGACAAACACTGGGAGTCGTTCAGGTCAATTTGACAGTAGGCTCAATTACCAGGCCAACTATGTTCATGGTTATACCAGCAAAAGCAAACTACAACCTTTTGCTTGGTAGGGAATGGATTCATGGGGTAGAAGCTGTGCCCTCAACAATGCATCAGAGGGTGACAATTTGGAGGGAAGATGGTATAGTGGAGAATATCGAAGGTGATCAGAGTTACTATATGGCTGAAGTCAACCAGCTGAATAAAACCAACTTCGATAGGAACCTGGCAAACATAGGCCCTTGTCATGCTGCAGAAGAGATGTATACCCCAAATAAAAATGCATTGTACTATTTAACTTTACACCCAAATGGATTCCAATGGGATAGAGAGATCATGGATGGCCCAGCAGATACAGCACCATTGGAGAATTATCCAACAGTACGGCCAACAGGCTGGGACGATGACATTAATCATGTCTGAGTCTTCGTTCTTCGAAAAGATTTCGGCCTATGTGGCCGAGAATAAAAGGAAGGCGGCTCTCGAAGCCGAACTATCAAATACAAAGATAGATGCAGTTCTAACCAAAGAAGGAATAACAGAATTGGAGATACGTACGAGTTTCGAACTCTCTGAAGACACGGCTCCAGATGAAGAGATCATAAGAGAAGAACCAAATCAAAGGTTAGATGCAATATACGACGAGGAACCTTTGGGATTCAAAAAAGACCCAATGGCGTCGAACATAAAGATGTTGGCCCAAGATCCACTTGAAGAAGTAAATCTTGGAGACAATGATAAAAAAAGGATAACATATATCAGCGCGAAACTAGAACCAGAATTAAAAGCAACGGTCATCAAAATGCTGAAAGAAAACAGAGATTGTTTTGCTTGGGATTATGATGAGATGCCTGGTCTAGGAAGAGACTTAGTCGAATTAAAATTACCAATAAAAGAAGGGAAGAAGCCTATAAAGCAAACTCCCAGAAGATTCGCGCTAGAGATTCACTCGAAGATTAAAGCAGAGGTCGAAAGGCTCTTGCGTTGCAAATTTATCCAAACTACAAGGTATGTTGAATGGATTGCTAATATAGTACCTGTAATTAAAAAGAATGGCTCATTAAGAGTATGAATAGACTTTCGTGACCTTAATGCAGCTACTCCTAAAGACGAGTATCCCATGCCTGTAGCAGAAATGCTAGTAGACTCAGCCGCAGGTTTTGAGTATTTGAGCATGTTGGATGGATATTCGGGATACAATCAAATCTTTATAGCAGAAGATGATGTATCCAAAACAACATTTCGTTGCCCAGGGGCAATAGGCACTTACGAATGGGTTGTGATGCCTTTTGGTTGAAAAACGTTGGGGCAACTTATCAAAGAGCAATGAATTCTATATTTCATGACTTTATAGAAACATTCATGCAAGTATATATAGATGACATTGTGGTAAAATCTACCTCGGGTATGAGTCATCTCGATCATCTGAGCCAATCATTCGAAAGAATGAGGAAATATGGCTTGAAGATGAACCCCCTCAAATGTGCTTTCTTTGTGCAGGCAGGTGATTTCTTGGGTTTCGTAGTCCGCAAAAAAGGGATAGAAATTAACCAGAACAAGACAAAAGCCATTATGGAAACCAAGTCTCCATCCACGAAGAAAGAACTACAATCATTATTGGGTAAGATAAATTTCTTAAGGAGATTTATCTCTAACTTGAGTGGACGCACGCAAGCTTTCTCACCTCTACTACGGCTTAAGCAAGGAAAATTTGAATGGCGTGCTGAACATCAAGAAGCTTTCGATCAGATAAAGCAATACTTGACTTGTCCACCAATTCTGTCTCCCCCAAATGGGAAGAAGCACATGCGCCTATACATTTCAGCGTCAGAGAAAACAATAGGCAGCATGCTGGCACAAGAAGATGAGAATGACATCGAAAGAGACATTTATTACTTAAGTAGAGTACTCAATGATGCAGAGACTAGATATACTGATATAGAAAAGCTCTGCCTTTGCTTGTATTTCTCCTGTATCAAACTTAAGTATTATATAAAGCCAGTTGATGTTTACGTTTCATCTCATTGTGATGTTATTAAACATATGTTATCTAAGCCAATATTACATAGTCGAAAGGTCAAATTGTGTCAGACTTCATTGTCGACCATGCGGTGGTTGAGAATCATCAGCATTATGTGGACTTAAAACCTTGGAAGCTATACTTCGATGGTTCAACACATAGAGAGGGTACTGGAGTTGGAATGTTGATAATTTATCCTGATGGAATTCCAACAAAGCTCAAGTATAAAATCGAAGGTCCATTATGCTCCAACAATGAAGCTGAATACGAAGCATTAATTGCTGGACTTGAGGCTTTGTTAGAATTGGGGGCAACCAGAGTCGAAATTAAAGGAGACTCCGAATTGGTCATCAAACAATTGACAAAGGAGTACAAGTGTATCAAAGAGAATTTGATCATGTATTTTGTCATTGCAAATAGGCTACTCAAGAGATTCGAATATGTGGAATTAAAACACGTATCAAGGGTGAATAACCTGGAAGCAAACGACTTGGCACAATTAGCTTCAGGATATAAAGTATCAAAAGAAAAGTTGGAGGAATTGATTGAAGTAAGAGGAAGAGCAATGTCTACTAAACTTTCTCCAAGTGATTTAGAGAACTCACATTTGGGTTATGCCAACAAAGAAGAATTCGAAGTACTAAATATAGACTCGTTGGCAGACACAGATTGGAGGAGTCCAATTATTAACTATCTGAAAAATCCTTCGACGGATACAGACAGGAAAATCAAGTATAGAGCATTGTCATATTTCCTGATGGGAAATGAATTGTTCAAGAAAACTCCTGAAGGGGTATTGTTGAAATGCTTGGGTGAAGCAGAAGCATACTTGGCTCTGTCGAACGTACATAGTGGGGCATGTGGTGCACATCAAGCAGGGCACAAAATGAAATGGCTCTTGTTTCGTTATGGGATGTATTGGCCTTCGATGTTAAAAGATTGTATAGAGTTTGCGAAAGGGTGCCAAGAGTGCCAAGAACATGCAGGTATCCAACACGCTCCAGCAAACGAATTAAGTACGATAGTAAAACCGTGGCCTTTCAGGGGATGGGCATTAGATTTGATTGGAGAAATTCACCCCAAGTCATCTAAAGGTCAAAGGTACATTTTGGTAGGAATAGACTATTTCACAAAATGGGTCGAAGCAATACCACTGGCAAATGTGGATCAAGAGGCTGTGATTGAGTTTATTCAGAAACATATTATATATAGGTTTGGAATCCCAGAAAGTATAACAACCGATCAGGGATCAGTCTTTACTGGACTAAAAATGCAAGACTTTGCCAGAGAAATAGGTTTCAAGTTATTTACTTCTACACCTTACTACGCTCAAGCAAATGGACAGGTTGAAGCAGCAAACAAAATAATAATTGGCCTTATTAAGAAACATGTGGGAAAGAAACCCAAGAACTGGCATAAGACTTTAGATCAAGGACTCTGGGCTTGTCGAACATCTCCAAAAGAAGCTACAAATACAACTCCTTTCCAGTTGACGTTTGGACATGATGCAGTACTCCCAATTGAGATATATTTGCAATCAGTAAGAATACAAAGACAAGCAGACATCCCTCCCAACGTGTACTGGGAGTTAATGATGAATGAGTTAGTAGATTTGGACGAAGACAGACTTCGAGCACTGGGAATGATAAAAAGGCAAAAGGAAAGAGTGTCTAGAGCATACAACAAAAAGGTGAAAGGTAAAACTTTTGTTAATAATGACTTAGTTTGGAAAGTTATTTTACCTATATATCGAAAGAATCAAGCACTTGGTAAATGGTCCCCACATTGGGAAGGACCCTTTCGAATCTTAAAAGTATTTTCGAACAATGCTTACGAAATTGAAGAGTTAGCAGAAGATCGTAGGATCTTAAGAGTAAACGGGAAATATTTGAAAAGATATAAACCAAGTATGTACGAAGTAAAGATTGCAAAAACGTAGATACTCAGGGTACTACGAAAGCCAAAATGGTCAGGCATGTGTCAAAACATATATGTCACATTGATCAAAATGGCTTCACAATCAGAATAGATTGTTAAATGGAAGAAAAAGAGTCTAAAGAGACACCAAAATATTTTTCATTCAAAACATAGGAGTATGTGCATTACAAAAGGATCCAAAGAACAGGATCTGAGATTACAAAAGAAAAAGAAAAGCATAAAAAACCTAAGGAAAATACTTGCTAGTTAATCCTTTGGTCTAAACCTTCCAAGGATAACACAGGCAAGGGTTCAGCTTCGAACATATCCATGGCTCCAGAAATGCGCATCCTCCTCACTACACCTTTCCTAAGGAAAATGTAACTGAGGAGTCTCCCGTATGGAAGACAGGTCACGCTCCCTTGACGGTTGACACCAATAGAGACAGCCTTAACAAGTCCTTTAAAGATCATTAAAGGAATGTTAATTTTCTTCCCTCGAAGACCACAGAGGATAAACTCTAAGTCTTCAACCATGATGTTGTTTTCATCAATCCTCCGAGGTTGAAAGTTTCCCACGAGCATATGGTGTCAGATCCTGATAACTTTGGCACTGAAGCGGTCGTTATCCATAAGAGTTCTCAACATGAGATGAGTAGTCATGTTGAAACTGTTGTCATCAAAAGTTTCCCCAGAGTTACTGCATCTCATTAGGTTGGCAATAGTGGTGGGAGTGATGCTAAGACGAGCATGTCGAATAGCAGAATCAATGGTGGTCCTACCTTCAGGATCTATGCGTAGGGACGCATTCATCCAGAATTCTGCCAACATGTTGGGGTAGATAGCACCCTCAAAGACTTCTTCAAAATAGAAGTCCAGTTCTTGATTGACAAAGAGGGTTTCGATGTTGATGAAGTTACGAACAAGTTCATCCTCAAAAAGTCTGAACTCGTTCTTGAGGAGGGCTTTGATGTTATTAAAGGAAAGAGGTCCAGCCATTGCAAGGAAAAGAAAGGTTTTTGAGAAAGAAGTTGTGTGTTTTCTTTTTCTGTGTTTAGTTTGGAGAGAAAGCGCATGAATGAAGAAATGAAGGTAATATTATACCCTTTATATAGACTGGGGATACTGAAGGGTGGTTTTAAATTGTTAATGATTGATTGGACTGCGTTTGGTTTTCCAAAGAGAGAAGTTATGGCTTCCGCCGTTTCCCGCCCTTGGAAGTTGAGAAGTAATCATGAAACTGATGCACGCACGTCTTAAATTGACGTTTTGGAGAAAGTGACGTCACTGTTCAATAATGATTATGGCTAGAGAAGTGGAAACGTCAAGTCTAGAGGCAAGGATGCTGCGAAGGATGTTCAGGGTCTATACGTTGCATTAAATAAAAGCACTGTAGAAAATCTAAAGATATATTTTGGCAGAAATTGAAAGATTCGCTAAAATAGTGCTGGCGAACATTGTAGATATAAAAGAAAAAAATAGAAGTCAAGCATACAAATAGATGTTTCTACAAAGGCTTCGATTACAAAACGAAAATGCAACAAGTTACAGGATTGGAGACAGCTAGTTAAAATCCTCAGGGAGATTGTTTTTAATCTTCAAGTATTGAGTTTCCCACGAAGACATACGAAGCTCAATTAGTGCCCGTTGTTTCTTCAATCTTTCGATCTCTGGCACTAATTTCTGTGCAGTCTCGAAATGTTTAATCCCCGACTGCACCACTTCGAGCAAATCCTGTTGGTTGTATTTTTGTATGGCTGCCTGACAACGTTCAGCTTCCTTTATCTTGTCCTCGAGTACCTTTATCTCTTGTTTCCAGGAGTTGATGTTCTTCTCATAATCATCAAAAGCCTTCTGATTTTCTGAATGTTTAAGCTTGAGGGCCTCACCTTGTTTCGTTGCATCCACAGCAGAGTTCCATGAAGCAGTGTTTTAAAAACCGGACCGGACCGGCCGGTCGGACCGGTCGAACCGGGAACCGGCCAGGTAACCGGTCTGGTTCAATAGTTGGATCGGATATGCCATCAAACCGGTGGGAACCGGTCAAAACCGGGAAAACCGGAAAAACCGGAAAACCGGCGGTTTAATTGCTTTTTTTTTTTTTTTTTTTTTTTAAACTTTTTTTTAACATTTCTTTTAAATTTTTTTTTTTAAACTTTTTTTTTAATATATTTAGTAGTGTATTACTTAAATAGCATTCTCACATAGTTTTTTTCGTTAGTGACAAATTAAAAACTTTATTGTCTATTTGTTATCTTTGATAATAAATTTTCTTAAATAACATCAACATATTGAATTTTATTTGATTTTCTTTTTAGGAAGATCCTATTTTGAATTAAATTTGATACACATTGGAGTTATTTTGTTATAAACTATTCAATTAGATTATGTTGTAATTAGACTTTGTTTAGATTATGTTGTAATTAGACTTTGTTTGCAATTACACTTTGTAATGTTTTACTATTTTATTATGTGTGATACCTTTGTTTAAAATTTGAATTTAAGTTATGAAATTGTGAATTTATGATATGATATTTTTAAAATTTTAAAAGGTAGTTATATTTTTTTAGAGACTGAATCATCCGGTTCGACCGGTTTTATACCTATATAATGACAAGTCTATTCAATCGAGTTATCCGGTTTAATCCGGTTTAATACGGTTTAATCCGGTTTGGTCGTGCGGTTCGACCACTGACCCAGTGGTTCGACCGATAAACCAGTGACCCAGTACGCTTACCGGTTCGATGACCGGTCCGGTTTTTAAAACACTGCCATGAAGAGTCATGAGAGGCCATTGTCTCAGATAGCTCTTTTTCGACATTTTGCTTTCGAAGAATGTTGGCCTGGAGTTGATCAATCAGAGAACCTAGCAGAACAATTACCTCTGAAACTTCTGTGGAGACTTGAAGCAAATCTACTTTCTTTAAAAGTTGATTTAAGTTGAGACTTTTAATAGGTTCCCGGCTGAGAACATCCACAAGATTGACCCCAAAGAATCTCTCTTTTATTTGTCGAAGGAGGCTAGGAATATCTTCCTTGTCACTAGATTCTACAGTCACAGCTGGAGAGACATCAAGTTTCGAAGGCGAAGAAGTATTCACATTCATGATAGCCTTTAGGAAACTAAGAGGATCAGTTTGCTTAAGTTGTTCCAGCTCCGAAGGAGTAGGCTTCGCAGGGGCAAGCGTCGAAGTTGTCTCAGGAATAGCTTCTGTACCAAGAGTCGAAGTTCCTTGAGGATCTTGTTTTTCTGGTTTAGAAGTCTCCTCCATAGCATCTTGCTCCGATGCAGTATCTCCGCTGTCATGTGGTTGTAGGTTCACATTGTCGCTGCCTGAGAATGGGTGATCTTCTTCCAAATTTTTGTCTTGGTGAGTAGGTGGGGATTCGTCAGTGGATTGGCTTTCTTCGACTGGTTCATTAGGC
Source organism: Vicia villosa (assembly GCF_029867415.1). Classification (NCBI taxonomy): domain Eukaryota; kingdom Viridiplantae; phylum Streptophyta; class Magnoliopsida; order Fabales; family Fabaceae; genus Vicia; species Vicia villosa. The sequence goes on along the minus strand of NC_081182.1, from coordinate 37,017,934 downwards.
AATATGGTGGCGATTGTCCTAGCATCTTCGAAGACTGGGGAGAGAACATGAGTTTTGTTTTGAGAGGTATCTGTATTAAACGGAGCAGAGTTAGTCATAAATATAAGCCTTTGAGGGTTTATTGACGAAAGTTAAAGTTTGGCGATTACCGTAAAGTTTGTCAACATTAATGGTAAGGTCATGATCCTTAAAACCTGAAGTGGCAGTGCCAGCATCATCCTGCAATAACAAGGTAAAATGTCAGTTCAATCATTTAGTTAAAATTACAAGATAATATGTGGGGTGAGACCCAAATACCTTGGTTGGGATATTATCTGGACTTGAATTATGACTTTCAACAACAAAAGCATTGCTGGCAACTTTCAAAGGAGACTCTTCAGAGGATGCCTTATCGCCAGGAGAAGCAGCTTTAGAGGGACTTATCCCTTTCCCTTTTCTTGAAGGGGTAACAGCTTTTTGTTTCTTCCTGTGTCCTTGTCTAGTACGAGGAGGGGATTTATCTTCGCCATCTGAGGCAGCTGTCGAAGAAACTTTCCGCTTCGAACCTGTTGGGGGTTTCGAGCTCTGGAAAATAGATGATAAGTAAGATGAGTACTACTCACAAATTGTACAAGATTAAGAATATGAGATGGGTATGTACCGTGGGCTTCTTGTCAGTGACGATGGAGTCACTCTCACTTAGTTTGTTGCTTTTAGATGTCCCAGAATCCCTTTGGGCAGGAGCTTCCTTAACCTTCCTCCTTCGTGCAACAGCTGTAGTTGAAACTGAAATCAGTATATCAGCAAAGAAAAGAAAAGTCAGTCGAAAAGATTGTCTGAATCCAAACCTTCAGGTATTGGAGTCAAGACACGAACATGTTCAAGATCTATATGTAGATGTCCTTTGAAAGTATCCAAGGTATGCTTAGTCGGAACCACTCGTTCGGCGCGTTTTTTAGTACTGTTTTGAAGGTCTTTTAGAACGTTGCCACACACAAACCAATTTGGAAAAGGAGGGCTCAAAGCCACACCAAAATCCGCACTTGGCAGTGGAGGTAATTTTGGAGGATTAAGTTTGAAAGCCACTTCATAACGTAGTTCTGGTCGAACATACGAGGGCAACTTCAACTTATCCAGTTTGGCGGAAAACTTTTCGCGCAAAATGACTGCAGCCTCACGAACGGTCCGACTAAGATCATCAGGCCTGTAGATAGTTTCAAAGAATTTTTGAAAAGCTTGGATTTTTTTAATATGAGTTAAAGTACCTTTGTGAAAATTCTCCTGCACATCAGTAAAAGCTGCAGTTAGTTCTTGAGCAAGACTATCGGCATCAAAGATTTGGGAGTTATAATAATCCGTCCACCATTGGTGAAAATCTGGTGTAGAGTAAAAAGCAGGTTCGAAAGGAACAGGAGAAAAATTGGTGGTGCCAACGTATTTGTTGATTTTTGTTTCACATTCTCCTTCAGTCAAGTACAAGGTATGGAAACACATATGGCTCCTTTTCTCATATAAGCACTTGGGTTTTATTTGAACCAACCCAAACTGTCTCGAGACCAAATTTGGTTGATAGCACACGAGAATACATTGACCTTTTGATGGTCGAAGGCGATGAGAAAATAACCTTGGAGTCAGAAAGGCTTTCCAAATTTCCATAGACTCAGTTTGTTGATCCTGAGATGTTGATGGGAATTTTCGAGTAAACCATTCGGGACCTATTGTTCTGTGTACAAACGGGGCCATAGAAGGTTCGAACTGATTACGCTTGGCAAACATCATTGAATACGCCAGAAAGTGTTCACGAAGCTTCCCAGTTTCTTCTTTTGGAGTTAGGTAAGCTAACCTGGTCCCTTCTATAGTTCGATTCTTGATTTTGCTATCTTCCTCATTGACGTTTCCTCGAAAGGGAAGATGAGTTTCGAATGTAGCGTTAAGCCACAGTTGCAATAGCCAGAAAGGACCAGCATAAAGCAAAGTACCGGATTTGTAATTCTTGGTAAGGTTTGCAGCTTCGCTGAGGTTTTCATTAAGAAACCCTAAAAGCAGTTGGCTGAGGTTGAGCTTTTTTCCAGCATGCAACTGATTAGTCATGCAAAGGTATCTCTTTGCAACTTGTATGGATCTTGAGCAGAAGGCACATCGTGAGAGCCATAGCGCTAAGAAAGCAATATGCTCTTCATCAGATACTGCCATTTCAGTGGTGATATGGTGCTTCTGGATGAATGCAGTATAAGTGACTATCGAGTCATTAAAACCAATAGTATCAGTATCCATCTCATTGGGATCGAAGGTTTCGCCAGTTGGTCGAAGTCCTGTAATCGCAGCCACATCGAAAAGAGTGGGGGTAACAATTCCACATGGGAGATGGAAAGTGTTGTGAGAAGCATCCCAAAAGTGAACCGCTGCTACTAGCATGGGTTGGTTATATTCTAAGCCTGTTTTTGACAGTTGAATCAAATCGTATATTCCTAACGATTTCCAGAAGGATTCTTTCTGTTTCTCTACTTTTTCTAACCAGGCATAGTACAAATCAGGATCTTTGGCTAAAGGAATTGACCTAAACACTTTTACAAAGTTGGTCATATAGTTTAACCTAATTTTCGTCAAAGCCAAAGGGGTTACAGTTGAAGTTTCTTCAATGTTAGCAGATTCTCCTGAGGGAGAACAACCATCTTCATCTATCTTAGTTTTGCTAACTAATGGTCTAGTCTGGTAATAAGCAGGGAAGAATCTATTCAGAGATGAAATATTCTCACCTGGTAACGGACCCATAAAAGCAAGAGATTTTCCAGAAAGTTCAAAGGGAATGATTACCTGGGAAGCGTAAATAATGCGTGCTTCTTCGGTGTTAGGGTTTGGAATGTGCTCTTGTTTCCCAGACCGTGTTGTTGATTGGAGCTTCAGAACAGGTTGAAGAACATTTGAAGATGAAGCCATAGAAAGATTTTGATTAAGAAAGCAAGATTTTGAAAAGATTGAGGATGTTGGGTTTTCTGTTGAAGAAGATGAAGAAATAGGAATGAAAGGTTGTATAAAAGTGCAAGACCAAGTATTTAAAGGTTTAACGGAAACCCTTTTTAAATCTTTTGGGTAAAACCCAAAGAACACGTGGCTGCTGGTGATTTAATCCGACGGCGGTCGAATAAATTAGCTTCACTCCTAGTATGTAGGAGTAATGATCAAGAAGTAAGGTCAAAAACGTGGGAATGTAAGTTATGAGAAGACATCTTTGAAAATGACAAGACGTTTTGGGAACAGGGTCATCAATGATTATGACGTTAGTCAGCAGTCTTGGAACTCTCAAAGATCAATAAGAAACGAAATCTTATGATGACAAGAAACGCCTATTTCTGTTGATTTTCGAAACAGGCATTTATTGGGGGCAATTTGTTAGCTGAAGATTTCGTCTTATAATATTTGTCCTTCGAAGAAGTGGAAAATCGAAGGAAAGATGGTTACTGATGGCCATCCCTTAAAAATAAAAATGGCTACTGATGGCCATGCTTCGAGAATAAAGATTTCTAAGTTCGTTATGAAGATAATGAATACTGAAAGCTAGTGAAAGTATGTGTCCTCGGGGACTTAGACAAAATTTATAAAATATATTCAAGTGTTACTACTTAGCGTGTTTTCGTAGTGTTTTTAATACACTGCCACGCGTCGAAGACGGACTCAGGCGGGAAGATTTGAAATTCGAAGACGGTTTCGTAACTGTCCAAGTAACAGATGGCGTCGCTGGAAGTTCTTATGAGAGACGTGGCAGCAGATTAGTGTAGGACCGTTAAGGTCGAAACTAGTATAAATAGGAGTCTTAATGTTAGGATTATGTGTGTTCATTTTGTACAAATCACTCACATATTTACTCAAGTATCAAGTGTTAAGAGAAAGAGTTCGCTGAGAAAATGTACGTATGACACCACCACCTTAATACATGTGTATTATCTTTCGTTTTCAAATATTTTTCAGAATTACTGGATTCCATTTACTTCTTGCCATTTACATTTCTGTATCTTTATTTTAATGTCATTTACTTTCGAATTACTTTCATGTCATTTATTTTCAAAGTCTTTAACGTTCCTGCATTCTAAGATTCTTTACGTTTTAACAGTCCTTTTAGTTTCATATGTTATGTTACTTATCTTTTCATTGAAATCATACTTACATATAACAAAGTGATTATCAAGATTACTCGTTCTTTATCGAACAACGCTTATTGAAGAAGATGAATCATGAATATGGTTCAAATGAACATTGATAATAATCTTTTTGACTATGTGTCCTAGGATCAATCTAGTCGATCCTGCGAGTAACCAAATCATATTTATTATAGTTTGGAAGACTAGCGGTTGTTTACCGGAAATCACCGTAAATAGCACCACCCTCCTGAATTATCCTTTTGTCCAATGCTTCCTGCTCAATCAACTGTATCTGCTATCATATCGACAGGAGATCAGTGGCATGGTCATCCTCGGCCTGGTGGGTCTCCAAGAGCTCCTCGTGCGTTGGCTTAGGTGGACGTCCAAGAGCTTCAGGTGTCATGATATGATGTGACACTTGATAAAACCATATCACGTATTTATTTACACAGTGTCAGCTCTCGATGACCCGCATACGCCGATACTCCTTTGGCACCAAATGATGCTCCCAATCCTAAAAGATAGCAGTGAGATCTCGGCGGGTAACGGTGTCGGGAGCTGCCTCAAATGGAGACCTAGGTATCATCTGCACGCGCCCAAACTGTCTGATTCATCACTCTGGCAGATATCTGACCATGGTGTTGGTCCCACATGCCAACAATCTGAAATATAACAAGATGAGGTCGAAGGGGAACACCCGAAGGTAATCAGGAAAAGGATTCCAATTGATGTCATCGTGAGCAGTACTATCGAGATCGTAGCCATGAATGTAGTGGAAGTAAAAGATGATCCAGCTCTGAAACACAAATATGAAAATATGTTAGTACAACTTAACAAATAACATATTAAAAGTTATATAATTAAAAATAAATGTACCATGAGGAGTGTGCAAGACCCAGTCAACTGTTTGGTCCTCCAGTTGCATGCTTCATTCAGCTTCGGATATAGGTATACCAGAATGGCGGCCCCTCAATTCCACTTATGAACTGCACTCAAATCCATAAAGTACTGGAGGTATGTCATGTCCATGTAGGTTGCATTTTTGTCCACAAAGAGGGATGTGTCAACCAAGAACATGAACCAATGCGCAGAGCACAGGCTCGGTGGTACTCAACAAAACCCTCATCCTCCTCATCCTCGGCCCCAGCTGCCGCTACTAAGTGGTGCTCATAAATCTCCTTTAGGGTGGAGAATCGAACATGCGCCCCATTCGTTAACCTACACTCAAAATCGGCCATATATAGGTCCATACCCAGATAATCCACCACCCACTCGATGGCCTCAACCCTCTGTATCTATAAATGGTTCAGTAACCTCCCTCTGATAGGCAAGTGGAGCAGAAAGGCCACATCATGCAGTGTGGTCGTCAACTCCCCAATAGGAAAGTGGAAAGACAACGTCTCCATGTCGCACCTTTCGAAAAATGCCCCCTGCATGCCGTGGCTTATGGTAATATATTTGGTACAGCATAACCCACCAAGTCCGGATCCAGCAACAACATCATTAACCCACTCAACCTATGGTTTAAATAGATCAAATATTTTTCGTGAATGACTCACGGGTTTTATGGGCATCCATTCCTGTCACAGAAAAGAGAAGAAAAGAAAAGAATGTTAGTTATTGGATCCTAGATAAACCTTTTAAATTCATTTCAACTATTTGTAAGTAAACCGTTTAAATTAAAAAGTGTATTAAAAAACAACCTCGTCGTCCCAAATATGTCGAGCGGCATGGTCATGATAGTATATTAAGACAGACATGTCTGAAGACACTCCCGGATAGCCGCCCTCCTGTGCGTCTTGAGCATCGTTGTCGTGCTCTGGGTGAACCTCAGGTACCTCCTCCTGCTCCTCCTCATCCTCCTGACTAACCTCACGAGAGGAAGATGGCCGAGACAGCCGACTCCTCGGTGCTGATGAGGATCCCGTAGGCGTTTCTTTCATTTGGACTTGGACTCGACCCCGTTACCGAGTTACTCCTTGTTGTGCGGCTCTCTTGCGTTGAGTTGAGGACGTCTGGGTTGGCCTCCCATGTCTAAGTCGATCTGTCGGTGCCTGGTTGTCAGTCATTTTCCTGAAAAAATGTCACAGGTAAGAATATGAAACATATTTGAAAAAAAAAACTCAGAGAAATTTTCGGAAGTGCATATCCGAAACTAGTTAGAGGTTATTACGGATATGCACTTCTGAAATAACCTGCGAACAACTATTTTTTACGAACTTCCTTTTCTTGCCCTAAGTCATCCAAAATCCTATTTTTTCCATGTAAACACTATCATTAAAGTACAATAACTTTAACCTACACATTATCCTAAATTCTAACAACCATAATAACAACTTTTAGCTAGAGGTAGAATCTAGAGGAAACTTACAAATTTTTGGAATTTTGAGTAGAACTTGAAATGAGCTTTGAGCTTTTAGGAATGCTTGAATGGAACTTGTAGAGTAGGAATGCTTGAATGAGACTTTGTAAAAATGGGCTAGAAGTAAAAATTTGGTGTTTGAAGAGAATGCAAATAGTGAGGGTGGTTGTTTGCGTTTTATGAAATACCCCAAATTATTTCGGATATGCATATTGGAAAATACTTTTTTTTAAATGGTGACTTCGGATGTGCATATGCAAATTCACCTTCTTTTTTTTTTAAATGTGTCTTCATATATTCATATCCGAATCATAAGGATATTTTCAAATTTTCACCGCATATTTATGAGGAGGTATATGGGTGCAATTGATAATTTCTCTTGATTTTTCATCTTAGTTGGTGAACAACACATAGAGTTGAAAAAGGAATCCTCAAAACAATGGTTGTGTTAGTTGCATCGTTCCAATCTTGGTCCGTTGGATTTGGGTGTGAATAGATCCCGTGGGTTTGGGGGGTGTATTAAATCATGTGCGTAATATGATTCATCTTTTTTTTTTTTTCATGCTGTAATATGATTCATCTTTAGTCGCCTTAGTTAAGTTTTTTTTTTTTTAAAAGAGAAAAAAATTTCTATTCACCTCATATTTTTCATATATCCTATAAAAAAAATCCATTTTGTTCATTTTGGTCATTTTATCTAAAAATTTATTTTTTAAAAATCACAAATATAAACGTACTAAATAAAATAAATCATAAACAATTCACGGTTAATATTTTTGAAATATTAAAAGAAATTATTAATTCATTTAATTTATTTATTAAATATATAAAAATATATTATTTGAAAAATATATTAATTTTAAAATAGATTATAATATTAATAAATTATTATCTATACTTTAATCTTTAATATTATAATAATTTATATATATAATATTTTTTAATAATTTATTTTAAAAGTTCAAAGTTATTACCGTAGATTTACTTGAAATTTCTTTTTTTTTATTGCATTGTTTTGATATGTGGTTTTGTTTTGCCTGTAAATTTACTTACAATTTCTTTTGTTATGTTATAGAATGGCGCTTTTAGACTATAAATACACATTTCAGAAGGAAATTTCCAGACACTGAGTAAGCCGGTACTTTAATCCCACATTACTAACTTATATTGAGCTTAGGTGGTGTTTATGAAATTGGACACTTAGTCCCACATCGAGAGTGATGTTACTCCGGTGGTACTTCATATCGTACAATCAGATCTTGTGAAGTTGAACTATATTCAATTCAAATTCTAAGAGTTGATTGATCCCGTAGAGATCATAGTTTTTTATGCTACTCTGTAAAAATCGTACACTTCCAAATTTTATACATCATCCTCCATCTAAGCCACCAGTTTTTTACTCATTTTTCTATCACTTAGGGTATGTTTGATTTGGAAGAGAAATTATGAAGAGAGAAATAGGTAAGAGAGTGTGAAAAGAGAGAAAGAAGTGAGAAATAGAGTTGATTTAATATATTGTTTGGTAGAAGAGAAAGATAAGAGAAATAGAAGAGAGAGAGTAATATGATTATTTTTAAATGACAAAATTATCCTTAAATAAAATAAAAAATAAAAAAATAAACATAATATTATATTATATGAGCACTATTTATGGAGGATATAATTGGAATACCTTAAATATTGTGCATCTCTAGTCTATTTCTTCTCATATATGAGAAGACTCCAAAAACAGTAGGGTCCACATGTTTTATATCTCTCTTCCCTCATTCTCTTCACGACCAAACAAGAGAAGTATGAGTCTTCTCTCCTATCTCTCTCTCTTCAACCTCTCTCTCTCTTCTATTTCACCTCTACCAAACACACCCTTAGTATAATCCGTCTCTCTCCATGAAAGACAAAACAATTAATTATTAGAATGTACTATTACATTCCAAGAAAGCTTCTTTGAAACAACAACCCTGGTCTAATTGAGGTTCTTTCCTCTACCAACCTTCATACCATATGGTCAAAGGTAGATAATAAGGCATTATGTGGTGGCTCAAAGAATTTACCAAGCAAACCTGGCGAAGAAGATGAGCAATTCAAACAAGCAGTTTTTCTGCCACTCCACAAATTTTAATATATTAGTCTATTAGACTCAACCTGTAGAATATGTTTTTTGGGTTTGTCGTAACAGAAACAAGATCATAATGACAATTATGCTTCTGTTTCTACTTTCTATGCTCTCTAAAAGATTTCCAGGATTTTGAATTCCTTCTAATTTTGGGTGATTAGTTTTGTATTCAACATAGATTATTATTGGACATAGATCATAATAACGTGATCCAATTTCAGGATTTGCTAGGAGACACAATGTACACCTGTTAATACGGCCAGTCCAAACTCTCATTTAGACCTGAGTCAAGTGGTTCTCGTTTTTCCAACAGAGTCAACTAGCTAGATTAATACTTACAAGCACCAAAAAATAGGCATTGCAACAATAATTCTGTTTGACCTAGAATATTTATACAAGTATATAAAGCACATTTCTTTGCCTTACATAGACTAACCCTTTAGCATTGGCTGATATTAACTATTAAGCTCCAAAGGATGCATAAGACCATAAAGAATAATACTAATCGATATACCAAAACAGGTAACAAATCCAAGAATAGAGGCCAATTTAAAATCATAGCAATATTCGCACTAAACAGTTGTTTTGTCATTCTTCTTTCGCTTCCGCTCAAATTGACGATCTTTGGCTTTTAAATCATTGGAGAAAGTCCTCAACAAGCCAGATAAATGTTCATTTCGATGCGCTGAACCAAAACACACACTACAATTACTTTATCGATAATTCATTCAAAATCTTAAAATCAAAATATACACATAAACAATATAATCAACAAAAAAGCCAATGCGAAAACATTTCAAAACTAACCAGAGAGTATAACATCTTCTATATTTACGGATTTACGATTTGCATGCTGTGAGAATAGTTGAAGATCCTTAGCTAACCGCTCTGCTCACATAACAGTTACTTTAATCTCAACATTATGAACTCAATTACTCAATAATCAACATACAAATGGAAACTATACCTAATTAATCCATCAACATGTAAAATTATCATTGTAACAGAAACTACTTCATACACGTTGTAATCATAGGGGTTTTAATTCGAAGAACACGAAAAACAATAACTGTACATTACCGGTGTATTTGAAGGCTAAATCAGCGACGCAAGCGACGACGACGTTCGATACTTCCATGCCGCTTTTGCTTGCTGTGAATCGTAAACGAGAATTAGGAACTTGAATCGTAAACGAGAAGAGAGTGTGAGAAGAATTGAACCTTGAGATTCGGCGATCGAGATTGCGGAGAGTCTGAATCTGTCGCGTAAGAGCTTCATTTCCAAGTCGTTTTCCACTTCGCTGCTGCTACCGCTTCCACCTACTCCTTCCGTTGCCATTCCTCTGATTTCAGATGAGATTCAGTGGAGGGAAAATCAAATCTGACTAGAAAAGTGTTATCGTTATGGGCTCAGTTTCTTATGTGACTGGTCCAATCAATATACGGGCTTTTCTGTTATATAGTGCCGCTAATATTAGCACCTCCATTTTTTGGGTCAACTAAACCAAATTAATTTTTCTTTGAAAAAGACTTTAAAAAAATTTACTTTGAAAAATAAATGATATTATTATTATTATTATTATTATTATTATTATTATTATTATTTATTATTATTATTATTATTATTATAACAAATGTGACGGTTTTTATGAGATAAATGAAGTAATATATGTTTAGTTCGGGAGGCAGAAATAGATTATTTAATTCCACGAAAGAACCATAGATGATGATGATAATGGTCTTGAACAATGGCTTCTACCTCCTTTACGGTGACGTAGGGTGGACCTGCATGGTTAGCACTCCAACGTCCAAGTTAGTTCAAGATTAAAGAAGAGTATGGTGAAATTGAAGATCATAGATTGTGTACCATCTCATAGCATGAAAACTGTTTCATATGTTGGGTCGAGTAGAGTGTGTCTTATTTGGAGTAGGCCTTGGTCGATTAGGCCTTTGGTCGATCCAGAATAGTTTCCCCCAATGCTTGATCAAGCACTGAAATAGATGGGGTAAGTCTTAAGTATTATTGATCGACATTTATATTGTAGTCCGGCGTGGAGCATAACTGAATTGCTTAGGGATCAATTTTTTGAAAAGTAATGGGGACAAGCACATTTAAATCGGTTTTAACACTGATACCTTCATCAATCATTCCTAACATGTGTGATAACGTGACCAGTTAGAGTATGGCGCGGTTTAGAGAATACTTAAGTGAACTCGAGTTGGTGTGTATCAATAAGTGGAAATATATTCATTGATCTAATGATCCATGTTCACAATTGGTCTTGATGCTTCAAGACTCATTGCTTATAAATACGATGAGTCAAAAAGTTTATAGTTTTCGTAACTTTTAGCTTTTAAGCTTTCAGTTACATTTCCAAAGAAACATTTTCGTTCCTTTCCCCTAAGAGCACTACTAAAAGTGACTTAGAGCTTTTCGTTAAGTTTTTCGCATTTTTAATTTTTCATGTTTCATTAACCTTCTTTAACAAGGTATCTTTATCATTCAAGTTTTTCAGCATCCTCTGTTTTATCTTACCAAAATGAGCAGTAATAACGCCGATTCAGTGAGAGATTTTGAAGTGAAAACTTCATCAGGGTCATCTTCTAATTCCCTTTGCTCCTCTTTTAGCAACGGTCATGTAGAACCAGAGGTTATAACCTAGGTTGTTAATCTTAGATAGAGGTGCGTAGCACCGGACCTCCTAAATGCTATAGTGGCATAGCGGATAGCGGAATGACCGCTATTATGAGCTTTTAAAAACCAAGGTAAATACTTAATATAAAAACATAAATACTAAAATAGGTTCCAACAACATACATAAATACTAAAAATAGGTTCCAACAACATTCATAATGACTTGAAAACAAAAGTTGCAACATACATAAACCAAAAGTTGCAACATACATAAACTAAACATAATGACTCAAATTAGTAATCTACTCAAAGTTTCTAAATCAAATTCTAAACGTAAACAAAATGAATAAATCACATCCGCCTCATCTTCATTTCTAAGTTCCACCACATTAATATCATCTTGCTCATCACTTGATTCAATTTCAAACACTTCTTCTTCTTCTACCTCCAACTCGTCATCTCCATTAGACACTAATGTAGCAAGTCTATGCCTATTAACTCTTGTTGGTTCATTAGCCCCAACGACATTATCAACAATTTCCCAAGTCAAACCCTCTTCTCCTAAAACCAAACCATCTTCCAGTATTCCATTTTCATCCTCATTTTTTTGCAACCATTCATAACATTCATCAATATTGTTAAGGAGAATAAGATCAATTAAATCATTGCTATTGAAACGTTCTAGAAGAGCTTGATTGTACTTCACAAAATCCAAGTCTTGTAGCTTTTGATGCTCTAGCTTGCTTCTTTTCTTAGAATGAATCTATATTATAATTTGTATAGATAATTGATTTCAAATCTCACAACTCCAATCTAACTACACAAAAAAACTATTAATTTTTAACTTACTTGCTCAAAAGTACTCCAATTACGCTCACATCATGATGAGCTGCATGCTAGGCTCAACACTTTTATTACAATTGCTTGCAAATGAGGACAATGGTTCCATACATGGTACACCACTTAGCTGTAAATTATAATGCAATAATAAATTAGTATTGAGTATGCCATTTTAAATTAACAAAAGAATGGACTTTAACTTACCAGGGGACATGGTTTCCTTAATTCTAACTGCATAAGGCATGCCAAATGTCCCACTAGCCTTCCGATAAAAAGCAATCTAAGATAGACTTTTGTCATTCTCTATTTAATCTATTGAAAGCCTTTGAATACAATCAAATAGCCCATCTGTCACTTCCGTGTCTTTGTCGATGTTTGGATCATTATAAAAGTGTTATGGGTTAAGGAAATGCCCAACTGCATACAATGGACGATGTAGTTGACACTCCCATCTACTATCTATGATTTTAAAAATATAAGAATACTTACTCTCAATTCCATTGAAAGATTTTGCTATACTTTCCTCTACCCTATCCATTGCCTCATATATGTACCCCATTGCCGACTTTTTCTCATTATCAACTCATCTTAAAACTGTCACTATAACCCTCATTTCCTTAAGAGAGTATAAAACATAATTGTAAAACGATGTCATGAGAACAACAGCACATGCCCTTTTCCCCTTAACCTCTTTTGATGTCTTTGTGTCCAACCATGCTTGTGATACAAATATTATTCCAAGATTATTCTTTAGTTTATACAATCTTTGAAGCGTGAGGAATGTTGTTGCAAACCTAGTAACTCCACTTCTAATCAATTCAGCTCCTTCAGTGAACGTCTTCATTAATTTAAGGGTTATGGTATGGTTGTAGATGAATCCAACACGAAATTGTCCTCTTGTTATGGCCCTCTTAACAGTAGACAACTTTCCTATGCCTTCTAACATTAAATCCAAGCAATGTGCAGCACACGGAGTCCGATAAAGTCTAGGATATTTATCTTCTAAATATTTTCTTAAGATCAAAACAAATGAGCTGAATAAGTAACCAATTTACATCAGATTAGTAGAAATTAGTAACCAATAAACTTTATCACATTAGTAGAAATCATCAAAGGAGAACATTATTACCTGCCAAGACATAGTTGCTACCATTGTCACTCAAAACTTGCATGACATTTGCTTCTCCAATCTATTGAACAAATGAGTCCAACAACTCAAATGTCTTCAATCTGGTTTTCATGTAGCTCGAACCATCAATACTGCTCACAAACATACTCCCACTTAGAGTATTAACCATAAAATTGATCAATGTCCTAGACTTACAATCTGTCCACGCATCCGACATGATAGAGTATCCCAATTGAGTTCGCTCTATCACCAACCTTTGTACCTTTTTCTTTGTGAACTATAGTTCCTTTTTGAGCAAGGGAACTCTAAGTTCATGGTAATTGGGAGGCTTCAAGTGCCGCCCATAGTTTCCAACAGCTTCAATCACCAACTTAAAGCTTTTGGATTTCACAACATTAAAATTTAGCCATTTTGATATAAGAAACGAGCAATGTATTGGTTAGTTAACGCCCTTGCATTTTCCACACAAGAATCTTTAATGGATGTTTACATTTTAGCTAGTGAAAGTGTCTTCTTTTGTGATACTTCTGGATTTTGAAACAATATCGTATCCATAGGGCCTTTAGCATTATTCTCGGTTCTGGAAGCAGCGGTTGAACGTCTTTTTCCCGTTCTTAGGTTTGATACTTCTTGGACAACATCTTCACACTCTTCATTAACATTAACGTCTACCATATATGCATCACTTGCAGCTAGTTTTTTTTTTATCATAACTGTCCTGCAGAATTTTCTTAATGTCAGTTGGAATTTTTCTGCAAGCTCTAGCCTCTCCCCTTATCCTCAATTGATGCTTCTTAGCTAGTGTTATTCCTCTTGTTGAAGGATGCTAACAAAAAATCACAAACAATAGTTTTTTTCTTTGATCTTTATAGGAGTTCCACTGCTAAGCTATGTCAATATTGTCACCAATAGGTTTAAAAAAACCTTTGTTGTTGGAAGTTTGTGTTAAACTTAAACTTGCAGAAGATGATGATGCCATGGTTTCTAAGTAGATGTGAATGGATGAGAAAAAGATGAATAGGTGAAGAGGAAAGTGGAAATAAGGTTGAGAAAGATTGATGTTTGTTGTGAAGAGAAGAGAAGGAAAAATTATGTGAAGAAAACAAATTGGAAGAGTGGGTAGGAGAAGGAGAAGTTCTGTGAAGAAAAAAAATGGAACATGAATTAAAACTAGGGCATAATGGAACGACTGCTGTTTCCAGTGAAGAGAGAGATTTATGACCTAATGTCTTACTTTTAGTTTTTATAATAATTAAATAAAAGAGAAAAATACAAATTTGCACTTAAAAAAATTCAAAGTTACAATTGGGACCTCATCTTCACAATAGCGGTCTGTAAAGCGCTACATACCCCTATTGCGTCGCTATTCCACTGCTATGCCTCATTCAAATCGCGACTGCTATTTCTACTATTTCAAATAGTGGTTAACAGATCAAGAGCGTCGCGGGGAGGGCCTCTACCGTTACGTTACACCTCTATAGCGCCGTTATAGTGCGCTATTGACAACCTAGGTTACAACCATATATGACGACCCTGGGTCAGTAGGAATGTTATATCCTTCCTTGGAGGGAGAAACTTTTTCTCAGGGTTGTTGGACGCCCTTATATCAAATTTTTGCATAAGAAAAAATCACATTGAGGTACCATTACTCCTTCGCGTCTTGTTAAAGGAAGAAACGAGGGCTAACTTTCATAGGGGGAAGTTGCCAAAGATTTTCTTCAGGTTCATTTGAGGGTCGAAAGCCATAGGCCTAACAATGTTGAGGTGTTGAAGCATATAACCCTCCAACGTCGGTCAGTTGCACAAACGTATAATTGGGTAGACGCAAAGGTAGCGGGTACTTCTTCGATCCTGGGCACTAAGGTTGCCTTAAGAGATGTTAACAAAATTTCAATGTGTTGATTGGTTACTTGAGGACAAGTAACGTTTCAAGTTTGGGGTTGTGGTGACATGTTGTCATTGCACGCCAGTTAGCAAGAAAAATCGACCAAATTCGACAAGAAATGAGCAAGTTAGAAGCAAACGAGCAAAAAGAGCTTTTAAAAGAACTTTTGGGTAAAGAAAAGCACTTATTTGAAAAACTAGCGAACAAAATGATAAAAAATTTATTGTTTTTTCTCTAGAATTTACGCGCCCACTTTGAGCTATAGCATCCGCATTGAACTAATGATTATGCAACGCGCCCGCGTTAGAAGCCAGTGCACCCACAATTCTGATTTAGCAGACACGTTTTCTAACTGCTTCATAAGAAAAGGGAAAGGAAAAACGAGGGGATCGATTCTTGAGAGAGAAAAGTGATTTTGGAGCTTTTGGATGAAGATGAGAAAAACACAAGAAATGAAGTTGAAATGTGTTAACTTTTTCTTACTTTTCTGAAAGTCTCTTATCAGATTCTAAGCATAAGATAGAGAATCTGAATCAGAGCTAAGTGTTTAGCAACAGATAAAAATAGTTCAGAGGTAAAGAAGAATAACACAAACGATATATCCTGGTTCCTCCCATAAATCAAGAGTAGTTCAGTCCCCTTGTACTTCCAAAAGATATTGCTTATAAATGTGACCAGAGGGTGTAAGTTATAATATATCCGTTAGGAGCCATCAGCCATAAACTATAAGCTATCAACTAACTTATCAGTCAATCGTTGTTTTTTTTATCAAAAACAGACTTAGAACAACACCTGCCCAATTGGCCTCTACAATTAGGAGTATTTAAAGTGGTGTTTCAATATATTTAGACCATTTACAATGGGCATGTTGAATAATTTATTAAGTAGTTGAATGAGTGTAATGGGGGTGTTGAATGGGGTGTTGAAAATGAGATGAATTAAATTGTGTTGAATAAATTCAACATGTTGAATAAGAGAGAGTGGGGGCTACAAAAAAACTTGGCAAAATATTATTGGTTGTTGTAATTTTTTATTTATTTTATCACAATCATTTGGGGTCAATTATTTCATAGTAGATTATTTTTTTTTATTTTTTTTTTTTACCAAAATTCATCATTTTTTTCTCTATAAATAAAGACTAGTTTCATTAGATTTGGACACAGAGAAAAAAACTTTCTTCTCTCTAATTTTTCTATTTAACTCTCTTGTTTGTAGCTCTTAACATTAACTTAATTAAAAATATAACATTAGAAAAATAAAATTAAAATAAGTTTTTTTTTTTTTTTTAATAAGCAATTTGTAACTAGCGGGTTTCGAACCTGAGCCCTTGAGAGGAGCACACTCTCAGGGTCCAAGCGTTTCTCCGCTAGATCACACACACGCACACAAAATTAAAATAAGTTATTAAATTAGAAAAATTAAAATAAATTATTTAACTCTTAATTATTTTAATTTAATTTCAATCGATAATTGTTATTAATATATAATCACAAAAATAAAAACACAAAAAAATAATAATATGCAATAAAAGTGGTGGGTATTGAATTATTAGGTGGAAGATAGATGATAATGTGGAGTGTAAAAAATGAAAAAATAGAGTGTTGAATTTAGAAACCATTATTGATAGTCTTAGGATGAATTTTTAATGTTTTGGGTATACAAAAAGAGAATTTCTTTATTCACCTCCTATGGGGGTCACCTCCCGCGGAAAATAAAAAATACCCCTACTTCGAAAATGCATTTTCGAAATAATTTTTTTTCAAAATTTTTTCAGAATTCAGAAATGTACTTCCAAAAACATCAAATAAGGAGTGTTTTCGAAGATGTATTTCCAAAAACACCAATTTTTGGAGATTTCGGAAGTATACTTCCGAAGAAAAAAAAATAACAAACTCCTCTTCCTCACCAAACCTGAACCTCACTATGAAGTACCTTTCCTAAATTATTTTTTCATAAAGTAAAAAGGGGCTATATATACTTCCATGTCCAAAAAGTAAAATCTATCTAATCTTCTTAATAAAATTCTTTTTCACCGGTTGCTATGAGAAACTGTCTACTGGAGAGGGAAAAAATAAATAAATAGTCATGAGTAAGAATACATAACTAATGAAAACAAGAAACAAAACAAGAAGAAAAAATGGTACATCATCTTTAATACTTATTATCAACTATTGTAATACTACATTCAATGATTTTTTTCACTGGCTTGAGAGAGATACTAAAAAGATTAAATGGGCACAAATATAAATTAAAGGAAACTATTCTCTCAAAATAAATCGTAGTACACATGACAAAACAATATGCATATTTTAAAAACTGGGGCACAAACATCATGCGAGTGTTTAAGGAGGGAAAAGCAAGAGTTTTTTTCGGAAGCATGCTTTCGAAACTCTAAAAAGGGGTGTTTTCGGAGATGTATTTCCGAAAATACCCCCATTTGATATTTTTGAAAGTACATTTCTGAATTTTGAAAAAATTTTGAAAAAAAATAATTTCGAAAATGCATTTTTAAAGTTTATGGCCATTTTGAGATTTTCGTCAGAGGTGACAAAAATAGTAGGGGTTAGAAAGGAAATTCTCTACAAAAATGGAAGAGCGTCTACTTACCCACGGTATACAAAAATGGAAGAGCGTCTACTGTACCCACCCATCCCGCTCGTAAATAACAAAACAATCAAATGATCAAATCAACACTCACATGACACAAACAACCAAATCTTAAATCTTTTTGATATTGTCCCTCCTGTTCCACGAGTTAAGACAATTCAAAACCTTATCCTTACACTTTTTCTATTCAATAATTTAGCACTCTCATGGAAAACATAAACTGACAGCTACTTTTTGTCACAACTAACATTAATTTCCACGTTTCATAACTAAGCTACAAACAAATACGATAACTATTGCACACAATCAATCATCCACCACTTGGAGTGCTGTGCTATTGCTTGCTTGTTTATTCTTGAATCAATGGATACTAGTGTAACTGTACTATGGTTTTTACTACTTTTCTTTTCTCTCTCTATCCATTCCTCTGAATCCAAATTCATCAGATACAATACTAATGCAACCATTGTTCCTGGGAAGCTCAATGTTCACTTGGTTCCTCACACTCACGATGATGTTGGTTGGTTGAAAACCGTTGATCAGTACTATGTTGGTTCCAACAACTCCATTCAGGTCATTCATTCATATTCTCTCTCTAACCAACTCAATTTTAACCCTCAATGGTTGGTCTACGGTGAAGGCTTGGGTCTTGAGAGTGTACTTCTTTCAAGGTCTTGAGTTCGAATTCTGCTAGGTGCTATCAATCCTTATGTTGGACCAGTCCATACAAAACTTTGTTCTGGATTTAAACGGGACCGTCGTCCAGTGGGAGAACCTACTCACCTATCACTTTAAGGTTTTAGGTGGAGAAGTGGTGTGTCTCCCACAAAAGTGTGTTGCTCAAGTGGAATGTCCTGGAAATTAACAATGCTCCTGACTCGACCTTCCCCCGATTGTTGTCCTAACAGGATTGGTCTCTCTTGGATTAGTCGGTCGCAAGGCCGGATACCAAGATTTTAAAAAAAAAAAAAAATTGCAAAGATTTTGATCTTGTTTCATTCTTGTTGTAAATGCAGGTGGCTTGCGTTCAAAATGTGCTTGATTCCCTTATACCGGCTTTGTTGGCAGACAAGAATCGTAAATTCATCTATGTTGAACAGGCAACACTCACAACTTTCTCTAACTTACCTGATTGCGTTTTCTTTTTACAATCATGAATGATGAAGTTAAAATATGTTCATTGTTTGCTGTATTTGCAGGCTTTCTTCCAGCGTTGGTGGAGAGAGCAGAGTGAATATGTTCAGCAAACAGTCAAGCAGCTGGTCAATTCTGGTCAATTGGAGTTCATGTATTCACTCATACATCAGTTTTCCATTATTCATATGCTTGATAGTATAGTAGTATAAATTAATAGGATTCAGTTGCAAAGAAATGAAATGATTCTTAAATTTTTATTTTTTATTTTGTAGAAATGGTGGTATGTGTATGCATGATGAGGCTGCTACACATTACATTGACATGATTGATCAGACAACCCTTGGACATAGATTCATCAAAGACGATGATAGGGGATTGAGGGAGAATATTGAGAAAGAGAGAGAGAGAGAGAATAGAAAGTAGGGATAAGGAAAGAGTGTTTTATTTATTCAACAAAAGCATACATTGAATGGTTATTTTCTAACTATATATAACTGTCTAAGCAGTTATAACAACCAAATACAACTAATAACAGTTGTATACACTACTACATGCATCAGACGAATTCGGCATAACTCCGAGAATAGGATGGCAAATCGATCCGTTTGGACATTCTGCTGTGCAGGCCTACTTGTTGGGAGCAGAGGTTGGATTTGATTCTTTATTCTTTGGACGGATCGACTACCAAGATCGAGCAAAGAGAAAAGGTGAAAAAAGTCTGGAGGTTGTGTGGCAGGGCTCTAAGAGCTTTGGTTCATCTGCACAGGTGATTGATTCAAAGTGGTTTGCATCTATGTTGACGCTTCGTATGAAATTATATCATTTTCTATTATCTTGGATTCGGTTTGTCTCATTTCCTTATCCTAGTATCCTTACAGATCATTCAAATTGTCCATTGATATAGATATTTTCTGGTGCGTTCCCTGAGAATTATGAACCTCCAACAAGTAATTTCTACTTTGAAGTAAATTCTGAATCTCCAATTGTTCAGGTAATATCTGAGTCAAATATTGTTGTAAGGCTTATTAGCTACTGATTGAAATTACGTGTTAAGTAAACTTGGTGTTTTTTAACTTGAAGGACGATATTGATTTGTTCGATTACAATGTCGCTGATCGAGTAAATGATTTTGTCGCAGCTGCAATATCACAGGTATATGTTATAGAATAATTATACTGCCAGACATGCATTATAGAATAAATATCATAGGCAAAATATTACTTTTTATTCATATTTAGTATCATTCAAATAATCAAGATTTATCAGTCACTATTGAAAAGGATTTGAGTCAATAACTCCAATGCCTATCCTGTCTCAGGCCAATATAACGCGCACAAATCATATAATGTGGACAATGGGGACAGATTTCAAGTACCAATATGCACAAACCTGGTTTAGGCAACTAGACAAGTTTATTCATTATGTTAATCAGGTTGCTTATCATTAACTCTTTCCTTAATACAATATTTCTAAATTAAGCTTATCTGGCCAAGTGTGCTTTGAGATTCTAATGGGCTGGCTGGCTAATGTTTGTTTAGGATGGACGGGTTCACGCATTATACTCTACCCCGTCAATATATACTGATGCAAAACATGCTGCAAATGAAGCCTGGCCAATCAAGACCGATGACTTCTTTCCGTGAGTTCCAAATGAAAAATGCACAAGCTGTTACTTCATGTTTAGCTGCATATTAGCATTCTTCTAACTTGTTATTTCATATTTGAACCATGCATTTGTTAGGTATGCAGATCGTGTAAATGGTTACTGGACGGGGTATTTTACAAGTAGGCCAGGACTCAAAGGTTATGTTAGATTTTTGAGTGGCTACTACTTGGTAAGCCTTCTGAATATTGTTACTATGTTAGATGAAATAATTTGTATTTGATTATCTTTGAAAAACTCACATATGCTTTAGAATGTTATCAGAATTTCACAACTTGGCTGTTATACTGCTCTTCAATCTTGTAATAGGCAGCAAGGCAGTTGGAGTATTTCAAAGGGAAGAGTGCCTCGAGTCCTAATACTGACTCTTTGGCTGATGCTTTGGCTATTGCGCAACACCATGATGCTGTATCTGGTACAGAAAAGCAGCATGTGGCTAATGATTATGCGAAGCGGCTTTCAATAGGTTACACAGAGGTGATACTTCTCTCTCTCTCTCTCTCTCTCTCTCTCTCTCTCTCTCTATATATATATATATATATATATATATATATATATATATATATATATTCTCTTTGAAGTTTATTTTCTTGCAATTAAACTCAAAAATGTTTTTCATTTTGGTGTCTAATTCAGGCTGAGAAAGCTGTTGCTGCATCACTTTCTTTCTTGGCAGAAGCAGCAAACAAAACTGATGGTAGGACTCCACAAATTAAATTTCAACAGGTAAGTAGTGATGTTCTTTTGTTCAACTATTGTAAGTCCCACACCTCTTTAGTCTTTTCTGAAATTTAATTACATATATTTCACCAGTTAGATTATTGTCATTCATGAGTCATAACAACATACTTTGAGATTTAAAATTCTGATGACTTGATACTGAGATTGAGCTATTGGCCGCACGCCTTTTCATTGTACTAATACTATTTTCTCTCTTCCTTTGTTTCATTACAGTGTCCACTTCTTAACATAAGTTACTGTCCTGCATCAGAAGCAGGCTTCTCAGATGGGAAAGACCTGGTGAGAAGCAATGATATTTAATCCATTGCTTATCAGAATACAGACTTTATCTAGTTAGATTTTCGTAATACATATTGTTTTCTGTAGGTTGTCGTCGTTTACAATCCTCTTGGACGGAAAAGAGAGGATGTTATAAGGATTCCTGTGAGTTTCTTCTTTCAATCACCTTTTAGTATCTCCATTCTTATATTTTCTGGTCTAATTATGAAACATTCTATTTGTCACAGGTTGCCAATGAAAATGTTGTTGTTCGGGATTCGAGTGGGAAAGAAATCCAATCCCAGCTTCTGCCAATTCCTGATGCTTTTCTTGGTTTAAGAAACTACTACGCGAAAGCATACCTAGGAGTTTCTCAAAGTGTAAGCCCTAAATATTGGCTTGCTTTTTCAGCCATTGTTCCTCCACTTGGTTTTAGCACCTACTATGTGTCTAAAGCTAAACAAGCAGGTTAGTTTTCATCATCGATTTCCATTCCGAGAGTTGTGTTGTGTTGTTAGTTCTTATCACTCATCCAAATACCTTGAATTTGCAGCTACTATTTCAGATAGCAATAAATATAAATCAGGGAGTCACAGCGATACGTTTGAAGTAGGCCTAGGAAACTTGAAACTGATTTACTCTGCGAAGGAAGCGAAACTTACTCAATATATTAACACAAAAAGGAAGGTATATATGAAACGTTGTTAGTGCTGCTAAACAGCTAAAGATGTATACTATAAGTAATTTTTGTATGATGAGTTTTATGTTTCTTTTCATAATGAAAGGTCAAAGAATCTATAGATCAGACATACAAGTTTTACGCCTCTTATGGAGATGACTTTACAGATACTGCTCAGGTGATAATGTTTCTCTAATACTTCTTTTTATTAGTTTGATCGCGATTGTTTATATCAAGCTACTGGTTTAAAAGTTCTCAATTTATAAAGGCATCTGGAGCATATATTTTTCGCCCCAACGGTTCATCGATTCCCATCAATTCCAACAAAAAGGTGAAATCATATCCGAGCTTCTTGTGTTCAATTACCAATGTTCACTGGTAACATGAGTTTAACGAGTTTTCATTTTGAAATACTCAGTCTCCTCTCACTGTTTTGCGGGGACCAATCGTGCATGAAGTGCATCAGAAGATCAATTCATGGATATACCAGGTAAGAAAACCGATAAAACTTGGATTATGTTAGAGGAATTCAGTAGGCTTATTCTTTAGCTATATCAATATATGACTATTAGCTTAATTGAACAGACCACCAGATTATTCAAAGGAAAAGAACATGCTGAAGTTGAGTTTATTGTAAGTCTTTTTATTCTACTTTCTTCCTATTTTTCTACTGTGAGTACTCAATAGTCGATACTTTATTTTCTATGTTCTAACAATCATGACAAATTTGTTGACGTCAGGTTGGGCCTATACCGATTGACAACGGAGTTGGCAAAGAAATTGCAACCGAGATTAAAACAAATCTAGAAAGCAGCAAAACCTTCTATACTGATTCTAATGGACGCGATTTCATTGAAAGGGTATGTCAAACAGTTTTCCTAGATATAGTTTTTCAATGGATATTTAACCGGTACGTTGATGCATACTTTGACAGGTTCGAGACTATAGAAAAGACTGGAACTTAGAAGTAAATCAACCTGTTGCAGGAAATTATTACCCTGTATGTTATATTGAACCATGTGTATCACAAGATCTTACATGTTATGTTGAACCATGTGCATTAATGAAATACTGAAATCTATATTCTTGTTTCAGATCAATCTTGGAATTTACCTAAAAGATAAACAAAGCGAGTTTTCTGTATTGGTAGATAGGTCTGTAGGCGGTTCTAGCATCCAAGATGGACATGTGGAGCTAATGGTTCATAGGTTTGTTATACACCTACCCCCTTTATGCATCATTCTATACTCTTCCAATCAAATGACTTATTATATTTTTTGACCCTTTAGGAGGTTACTTGTTGACGATTCTAGAGGTGTTGCAGAGGCCCTAAATGAAACAGTTTGCGTATCTGATAAGTGCGCAGGGTTAACAGTAAGAAAATCTAATTACTCAGCGAGTTATTGCACGACAAAGAATGTAGTTTTTGCTTCTGGGTTATTCATCATATATAATAAATTTTGCAGGTTTTAGGAAAGTACTATTTCAGAATTGATCCTGTTGGAGAGGGTGCTAGATGGCGTCGAACATTTGGTCAAGAAATATACTCACCGTTGCTTTTAGCCTTCACAGAGGTGGTTAAGGAATGGTTGTTAAAAGTAACTGCATTTCTCATTGAGCTAGATTTATAGTTAAAATAACGCGTTTTGTTTCTGTCTTATAGAGCGAAGGTAACTGGGGAGATTATCATGTCACAACATTCTCGGGAATAGATTCGTCATATAACTTACCGGAAAATGTTGCAATAATAACTCTCCAGGTGGGACTGGTGTAACTTAGCACTCATTTATAACTTCCGCCTTCTATAGTTAATGAAGATATATAGTACTATCTCATCGAAGAATTACGTAAAAGAACATGAAGCATGAAGTCCAAAATATGCTGAGTTTTTAACAGAAACTTTTGAAGATTTATAGGATTTTATGTTAATCTATCCTATTGTAATCTGTAGGATCTTGGTAACGGAGAAGTTCTTCTTCGGCTAGCGCACTTATTTGAGGTATATTCTCTTTAGCTTTCTATCTACTTGTTTATGTTTCATTCTTACCATTTTCCTTCTCAAGAGGGTAATTGTACTTGTTTCGTTTGAAATATGTATGCAATGATTTTTCTTCTTCTTGACAATGCAAGATTGGCGAGGATGTGAATCTTTCGGTTAAGTCAAGCGTAGAACTCAAAAAAGTGTTCGGCAATAAACAGGTAGAACAGCATGAAGAAAGATAATACTTACATAAGTAATTATTTCATTCATACGGAGTTTCATATAAAATCTTTTGTATTCAGATAAACAAAGTAACTGAGGCGAGTTTATCAGCAAACCAAGGAAGAGCAGAAATGGAGAAGAAGAGATTAGTGTGGCAAGTTAAAGGATCATCTCTCGAACCGAAGGTGTCAAGGGGAGGGCCAGTCGATCCAGAAAAGCTAATAGTAGAACTTTCTCCAATGGAAATAAGAACCTTTATCATCAATTTTAAGCACTAAAGGTGCATTGGGAGGGAATGTATCTTTTAACATGTAATTTTAAGCACTTGTTTAAGAATCATGATGAGAAACATCAAACACAAATTTTCATCTAATAAAAAACACAGTCTCTCTCTCTCTCCGAGATTTTTTTGTACATAGACGAAGTGGTACATATTACGGTGAGAACTAGGGTTCGAACTCTGGTGTTGGCATCCAACCTAACAATATCGGTATATTTGTCATTTGAGCTAGGATTCGGGGACATGTCTAATCGCATTTTAGTTGAATCATTATGCTAATGATGGCATGCTTCAAAATATTTAAAAAACACATAAGCTAAGTGTGCATTTAAATGTACATGATGTTAACTAACAAAAATACACTGAATTATTTATTATTTATAAGGTCAGGAAAAATATATAGATAATGGTCAAAGCACAATTCAAAACATGTTTTTACTGAAGTTGTGTTGTGACAAGCTATATATAAAGAAAGAGAGAGATATTAAAAGTGGGATTTTAATTAGATTAGATTTCTAGTGACAGACATGAAATATCGCAAATATTACTTCAAATATGCTCTAAATAACTTGAACGAAAATATAATTAAACAAAACAACTAAATACCTCTCTTTTTTTCCTTTTGTTTTTTCTAACCATAGAATCTTAGGCTTTTTTTTTTCAGCAAAAAAGAAAAAGAAAAAGGAAGAACGTGACAACAACAACAACAACAAACAGAAGAATATTCATAAACATTGGTTTTGGTTAATGAATTTTACAAAACTCAACGACTCGCCTATGTTTCGTCAACAGGTTCTGTTCTGTACATGCTGCTTCTTCTTCCCTTTTCATGTTCATTTAAACATTGTGTATTGTTTGTAGTGTTTTAATTATTTACAGAGGAAAACAAAAAGAAAAATGTTGTTGTTTTGGTAACAAAAATCCAGTAATGTAAAAAAAAATTTAAAATCGCCGTCTGTGGGAATCGAACCCACGACCACACGGTTAAAAGCCGTGCGCTCTACCAGCTGAGCTAAGACGGCAAGTTGTTTTTGTCTTTGGTTTGTTTGTAATTATTCAAGTTCTTATTATGTAATAATTATGTATGTGTTTGAAATGCAGCTTCAGGGCTTGGAAGAAAATGCAGAATCGTTACGCTCAAGATGTTGGAAGTTTTTCAAAGGATGTCGAAAGTACACGTGAGTTTAGCATTGTTGAAAATGGGTGATGAAATATAGAAGTTGAGCCACAGTTGTTATGTTGTTAAGTTTCTAATGCCATAATAGTTCCTTCAATTTTTTTTAGGGAAGGGCTTGGAGAGGCGTATGATGGAGACATTGCATTTGCAACTGCTCTTGAAAGTTTTGGAGGAGGCCAGAGTGATCCTCTTTTTGTGACTTTAGGAGGTAAATACTTTGTTTGGATTGATGGAATCAGATGGACCGGAGCGGTATGAGATTGAACAGAGTGATATTCCATTGTTTGAATCATTTAAAATCGGATGGAGCGGTATGGATTCCATAATTTTCCTTGTGCCGTTCTAAAATTTCTAAACAATGGAATGAAATCTTCATTCCGCTCCATTCAGCTACATTCCGCTCCGCTCTGTTCATTTTGCTGTTCTCTTGTCTTTTCTTATGAAATAAACCTAAATGATTTCTTTGTTGTATGCTTGTTGCTTAATGAGAGGCATTGACATGACATATGTGTACTTTGGAGGTAATATAATATCTTGGATAATATATTTTCCCTGACCCAACATGAAAATTTAGGTTTAGCATTGTGCATGTTTGAATTCACACCGGGTTTGTTGGAATCAATCACATTGGCTTACCGTGATTTTGTCAAACTCATCATGAATCCAAGCATGTACATAGTATTGTTACTAAATGCATACTTCAGTTGTATGCATGATATGTTTAAGTTTCTAAAGGTGCTCCAGATACTTTAGTCTATACTCTATATCATGCTATGTTTATTTAGTCTGAACCATTGTACTTCATTCAATTATTTTATTGAAAAAGCTATCCTTTTTAACTATGAATTTTGATTTAAAAACCTGGTTTGATCAGGACCTGTAATGACCAAATTCTCTATTGCTTTGAGAGAAATCAGTACACACAAGGAACTTCTTCGCTCACAGGTAATGATATGTGTGAACCTGTATAGTCATCGCCTTTCTTATTTTCGGTAATTTATGCTTTTAATAAGAATAGACCAATGATAAACAGTGTGGCTTCGCTCAATCTTCATTGTAAACTTAGAAAACTTGAACTTGTCTATTTATGATTCTTCTGAATTGGATTAACTCGTTCATTTGTTTCGTAAAGTAACTCAGATAGAAACCTCTGATCTAGTTAATATTGCTAACCTGATTACCTGACTGTACTTGATGTGGCTTCATAGGTGGAGCATATGCTGAATGACCGGTTACTAAACATCCTAAATGTCGAAATCATTGATGTCAAGGTATATAGTGAGTAGCATAAATTTTTAAGATGCACATACATACATAATTAACAGTGTTATTTATTTTATGCTAAAAATGTGGTATGCTTAGTCATTATACTTGATGATATGATTTGTAGCTCCTCTAGTTTCTGTAAATGACTTATATGGATATATTTATAGTATGATGCAGTCCTTCCTATGCTAATGTGCAGCTCTTTGCATGTGACAGGGCTTTAATTTGTATTCTACAATGTAAAATATTCATAAATTCTGCATTAAATATGACTTGTGAAATTTTTATTTTAACGCTTCAAGTATGCTTGCAGGAAGCTCGGAGGCGTTTTGATAAAGCTTCCCTTGTATATGATCAGGTGCTTATGAAAGTTGTATATGCATGTGGGAACTCAGTTAATTTAGGAGATTTTAGAATAAATTAGATATATTGGAAGTTTATTTGCCTTTCTCTCAATCATAACACAAATACAACATGGATTTCATGCTACAGGCACGTGAGAAGTTTATGTCATTGAGAAAAAGCACCAAGTTTGATGTTGCCGCAGTCATAGAAGAGGTACGTTGAGTAGCTCATTTTTGACATTGTATTGACCAACATTTTAATATGTTGTCATGGATTAGCATGGTCTTTGTTAATCTAATTTGTTAGAGAGACATTCCAGGAATTGCACAATGCAAGAACGATGTTTGAGGAAGCTCGTTTCAATCTGGTAATGTTAGTGGAACAAGATATGCTGCTTTGAATAAGAATTAGAGCATATAAAATGAATGTGTTCAGCTTTTAACGACATAACATATTCCATACTTTATTCTAGGTTGGTGCTCTTCATAACATTGAGGCCAAGAAGAGATTTGAGTTTTTGGAGGCTGTCACTGGAGTTATGGACGCTCATCTTCGATACTTTCAACAGGTATATATGGCATGTGCATATATGAGATTATCCATATACTCCCTTCGATCTTAAATATAAGCATAAAGATACTTGTATTTGGTCAATCTTAGATCAAATATAATTACCTTTTTACTTATATTCATCACTAGGAGGGATACAATTTTGCACTTAAGCCAATTTCAAAAATTCTTTCTCTTGTAGGGATATCAGCAGTTGCAGGAGCTGGAGCCTTTCATTATTGAGGTTAGGAAACACTTCACTTCCACGTATACTCATCTAGGTTTCTTTTGATTAGATGTTTGAAGTTAAAACATTGCATTCATAATGCATATACTTCCTCAAAATCTATGATGACGTGAGATGTGAAAGCAGTGAAATTCATTGCAGCACAAAAATGGCACTGTCATTTATCGAGCAAATTTTTTGGTTTGAATATTATTGATATCGCCTGAATGGAAGAGTTCCTTGTATTGTATCTGCTATGTTGTAGGTTTTGGCTTATGCACAAAAAGCAAGAGAAAGTTACAACGAGGAGCAGATTTCCCTTTGTGAACGAATGGTAGAGTACAAAAAACTAAGTTATCAAGAAAGTAGGTTCTCCTTAAATGGCCCTTATGGTTCTCCCAGTGGAGAAGGTGCGCATATGCATCCTTTTTCTAGGATATCAAACAGTGTTGTAGATGTAGTAGCTGAATCAGCTGCAAGTGGAAAGGTATTTAGGATATGATGTTTTCCCTTACTTCATTTCATTTTACTTAGTTTTCAATCCTGAGTAACGTAAGTTGAGCACTATATATATGTGTAGGTTCTAGTCATTCGACAAGGGTATCTTTCAAAGCGTTCCTCCAATTTGAGGGGTGACTGGAAGAGAAGGTTTTTTGTTCTTGATACTCGTGGAATGCTTTACTACTATCGTAAATCATTACAAGGAAATGTAAATATCCAAGTAAAACTAAAAGTCAAATACTACTTATCACCTTATCTTGTTAATGAATGTTTAGCATGTATTAATCATTTCAGAGTACCAATCAGCAATCTTCACAGAGGAATTGTGTCAGTGAAAACAGTGCTGGCATTTTGAGTAAGTTGCTTTCTTCACAGTACCATGGAGTTGTTCCAGATGAAAAATCGGTAGCACGCCACACAGTAAACCTGCTAACATCAACAATCAAGATCGATGCTGAGCAATCAGATTTAAGGTTCTGCTTCAGGATTGTTTCACCCTCAAAAATGTATACTTTACAGGTATGCTGTATACAGATTCAATAAATTGGATTTATTAACTTACAGTTTGGCATTTGTCATTGCTCTTCATTATGCTTTGGACAAAAATTGCAGGCAGAAAATGCCCTTGACCAGATGGATTGGATGGAAAAGATAAATGGAGTCATTGCCTCCCTGTTGTCTGTACAGACACTAGGTGGAAAGGTACACACTGGTTTTTCTTTTCCTTTTGTTAATTAGCACATCCTTTGATGCATGCTTTAATTATGGTTACCATAACCATAAAAAACAATTATTTGACAGGCTATCTCAGCTGAGTCAGAAAGCGGTGAAAGTGACTCTTCCAGTTATGTCGACTCACTACAAAGTATACAAGATTACGATCGATTAGTGAGTGAGGAGTTTGCTTCCAAAAACTCCGCCACTAATAAGTCATCTGAAGACGTACAGAAGAATAGGTCGAATGTAAAAGTTGAACAGCCAATTGATATTCTAAGAAAGGTTAGCGGCAATGACAAATGTGCTGATTGTGGTAAACCTGAACCAGACTGGGCATCCTTAAACCTTGGCATCCTTGTATGCATTGAATGTTCGGGTGTTCACCGTAATCTTGGTGTACATAAATCAAAAGTAAGTTGCATATTTACATCTACATATATGTTTCATGTCTTATCCAAATCTTATTATTCAAATTTTATGTTTTATTGGTTTTATCATTTTAAGGCTTTCTGTGTTCAGTCCTCATCGAGCTACTAAGGTGGGATAACATTTTTTGTAGGTAAGATCACTGAAACTTGATGTCAAAGTGTGGGATTCGTCTGTCTTAACTATGTTTCAGTCACTGGGAAATCTCTTTGCAAACTCGGTTTGGGAGGAGCTTTTGCATACAACAAGTAATCCACAAACTGATGACACTCCATATGGGTGGTAAGTATTGCAGAGATTGATAGGACTAACTGTCTAAACTTTCACTAACATTCTCGCAATTTGCATTGCAGTTCACCCAGAGCTGCTAAAAACAAGTTATGTCATATAAAAAAACCAGAACATGATGATCCTATTTCACTTAAGGAGAAATTCATTCATGCAAAGGTAGTCTAATGCTTATTTCTAGTTATTTCTTACGTAGAAAGCAATATTAGGGCCGGTTTATGTGAAAATATTTTCTACGTTCATTTCTTGATAGTTTTCGTTTTTTCCTTGATTATTGAACGATTACTTGATTGTTTCTCTTGTCATCGCAGTATTCTGAGAAAGTCTTTGTTCGACGGATGCCAAAAAGCCACCATCTTCTTTCAGTGGCACAACAAATTCTGGAATGCATCTATGCCAATGACAAGAAAGCCGTGTACCGGCATATTGTCAAATCAGACGTGGACATCAATTCTGCTAGTGGAGAAGCGTTATCCAGTAAGTCTTCTAATCGCATAAAATCCAGACTTCCGGAAAGTTTTGCCGTTGAAATTTGAAAAAGAACGATAAAGAATAATCAATTGTTGCGCAGGCCTTTTTTCTAATATGTCTTCGTCAATTGATTCGAACACGACGTCTACAAATAAAGTTCAGCTAATGGAGGACATACAAGAGGGTTCTAGTGTGATTCACTTGGCCTGTCTAACAAGTGATACTGGAATGATAGAGCTGCTACTACAGTATGGAGCGGATATAAATGCTATTGATTCAAGAGGTAGGACACCGCTGCATTACTGCATTTTGCGGGGGAAGAACGCAGCTGCAAAATTGCTTATTACAAGGTAGTTATTATTTTGGAAGATTTCTAGATATTCCAATTTTTCTTACCTTACATCTCTAAATATTTGCACATACAAAGCGATTTTGATCAAGTGCAATTATTTTCAGGGGTGCCAATCCACTTACCTTAGATAAAGAAGGCAACACTCCTCTTAAGCTTGCACCAGAATCCGGCGCTATTGGAAAAGACATTCTTGCACTCTTAACAACAAGCAGATAACAATCCCATAAAATCAATGCCTCATTTTTAGAGAAAATTGAGAACCAACCAACAAGTCATTCCAATACATCCAGAAAACACACTTTTTGTTGCGAGTCTGGAGCTGTTAGGCTGATTTTGCTGGGCCACATGTTTGTAATTATCATCTTTTGTTGTAAGATATGATAGACTGTTTAATGGTTCTTCACATCCATTTTCAATTTTCAACTAGAATGAGTTTTGTAACATTCCAAAATTTTGGGAGTTTATCATATGATCAAGGTTATACAGTACAGGGGTTGTATATAAGTTACATGAGTTATTATTCATCAAAGTTTAAGTTCGTTTGTAGTGAGTTTCGTTTTGGTCCTTTTGGATGCTGCTAGCTACTTGCTATTGAATGAGAATTGTTTTTTGTTGGGAAAAAATACGCGAGATACAAGCAAATCTTTCCCCCCTAAGTTTTCTTTTTTTTAAACACAAACCAAAAGGTTTTAATTTTTATTGGGCATATTGGCAATATTGAATACAATTATATTTTAGGGAATTCCGGATTGCACCCTTACCTCTTCTCTTAGACTCTAGACTCCGTATAAAGTTAAAATGTCTCATGTTTTCGGAGATATATCTCCGAACACATCAATTATTCATTTTATTTAAAGATTTATTCGGAGATACATCTCTGAATTAACTTTTTTTTTTAATTCAAAAAATTGATTCAGAGATGCATCTTCAAATTAGGTAAACGTATTTAAATGCACGTCAGAATCCCTCTTTTCTCCTTCATTTTCAGTTTAGAAACTTTTTCTCTCTCTCTCCCTCTACCCATTTTCAGTTCTCACTCTCCCTCAACTTTTGAAGCAACTTCAGATCCTTTGGTTGTTTCTATCTTGTCATCCCCAACTCCTAACTAATGCATTCAACACTTTACACCAACATTAGACACTTAATTAATGATATACTTTGGAGATCACGTAGATCCGCATATTTGGGACGGAGAGATATATTTCTTAACGATTTTATTTTTTTTATAAATATTTTAATCAAATTCAATTCGACTGAGAATATTATATTTTATTTCCAACAAGAACGAGAGTGTTTGAAATCAATTAACCATTCCAGAAAGATTCACACACAGGTTTGCTCAGCCTAAGAAAGAATGGTTCCTTAGTATACCCTGGGCCTCCGGTTTTGCAGGTCTTTGTGCTTCTGGATACTCTATCATCAGCCATGGCATGCAGGCGGCATTTGCTGAGAGATGGCATAGTGAAACGTCATCTTTCCACCTCCCTATTAGTGAGATGACAATTACATTAGATGACGTCGCTTGCCTCCTACATCTTCCCATCATAGGAAGATTGCTTGATCATTCTAAGATCTCCAAGACTAATGTAGTGGAGATGATGATGGTTTATTTGAGAGCTAACCCTGAGGCAGCCATGAGTCAGTGTATCACCACCAGGGGTGCACATGCCAAGTTTTCTTGGTTGAAGACATTGTATAATGACTACTTAGAGATAGCCGAAGACCCATACCCCGATGATCTACAAATTGGCTTCCACAGGAAGTGTGCATTGAGGTATTTCTTCCTATTTTTGGTTGGCACGTCCATGGACAAAAGTACAACCTACGTGGATGTGGCATACCTCAAGTATTTCATCGACTTGGAGGTCATTCACAAGTGGAACTGGAGGTCACATGCTTGGTATACATGTACTCCAAACCGAGCGAAGGTTCTCATTGGATGACAAAGCAAATGACATGCTCATACACCCTACTTACAGTAATTTATAAATCCCACTAATAAGTTAAAAACAACTTTTTTTTCATATTTGTTGTTTTTTTTTCTTATTCATTTTTAGAGATGGATTCACGCCCACCATCATCGCATACACGTGTTTGGGTATGTCCCATCGTATATTGAAGATTACCCACGTGATTGCATGTATCTCCTGCACATTAGGATTGATGTTGTGGTGTTGTTTTGTGTGTATATTAATCGGACTCAACATGAGGATGTCTGGATGTCATATAATACTCACCGAGATAGAATTCCATTCGACCATATTTCATTATATTTTGGATGGCTTGCATGTGGGACTAATATCATGTGCAAGAATCTGCCAGTGCAGTGCATGCGACACTTTGGGTACGTGCAGATCATTCTGAGGTCCCTCTTCTAGGCTGCTCTTGAGAGTATTATCTGCAGACAATTGGATGACATTTTGGCAGATTTTGAGAGTAAGGAGTATCATGTTCAGGAAGTCACATCTAAGTGACATTATGTTCAGGGTTACATGACTTGGTTCTTTTCCGTGTCACATTCTTACATGACGTCAGACGCTCCTGGATGTCCACCTAGGCCTGCTCATGAGGAGATCCTGGAGAATGAGTAGGCCAGGGATAATCACGTCGTTGATGTGTTGCCGATCTGTCAGAACATTATATGAATGATAAGAGCAGACATCGAGTCTGGGTTGTTTGAGAGAAGTGGCGATGAAGCGGTTTCTCTAGCACATTCCATTTTACCGAGACACTGAATGCTCTGGGTTACCATAGGCAGAGGAGGAGCCGGGGTGTTAGGATTAGACATACTCAATAGATTATATATTTGATTGTATTTTGTATATTTTTTCCATACTTTGAGAATAATTTTTGTACTATGATTGTCTTTCTGATTAATTAATGTATTAATTTGTTATATGATATTCATGTTTATTAATCTTTGAAACAAATAATGCCAATTTTAATCGAATTAAAATTACTTTGGAATGAAAAACTACAATCTCAGTACACTGTTTTTGCATAAGAAACATGCAAGCAATATTTCGGATATGTATTTCCGAATTTACTCCACCATAGTTTGCAGATACATCTCCGAACTATTTTCTTAAGAAATATGGTGGCTGCTTGATTTACTAAGGACAAAACGTGACTTTAGAAATGTATCTGCGAATTAACCTTAGGTTTATTCAAAGATGCATCTCGGAACTAAATTTAGGCAAAAATGGTAGTTGATGCATTAGGAGATGTCCATAACACCAACAATTGGTGCAAATCCAATGCAATTTTTCATATTCCACTTTAATGAGCCGTCTCTAACTTTTGAGAGTCTCTGTGTAAGAAGTTGAAGTTATCTTCAGTTGAATCCTGGAAAACTTTTAAGGGGCCCTATTTAAGCTTAAATTAGCAATAGAATATATAATTGGATGCCCTTTTTGTCATAACTTAAGCATGAAAAAGTATGAGGTCTTGTGTTGTAGGTCACCTTGCACACTTTCAAAGACGCCCCTACACTTTATACCAATGACCTTTGATCCAAACCTTACCAATGACTGATTTATTCATATTAATATTGACATAAACCCATGCAAATCTTCCACGCTTGACATCTAGGGTGTTACGATGGACCTTTACCAAAGTAGTGACAACTGTTGATAAAGTTAACAATACATTTTCATAATAAAATAAAACAAGATTCTAAGATTTGTTTTTAGTATATGATGGAGCTGTTTAGTGATTTATGTTGGGATATCGGAAAAAATTTATGTAGGAAGTTTGAGGTTCAATCCCGACTACTAACAAGCCTAGTACTGCAGAACTTAAGATGGGTATGTCCTAAAATAACACCTAATCAGAGTAGTCGGAAGACAGAGGAATGTCAAATTGTACTTTTAGAGATCTTCTGATACATGCCCTCTCATATATATATATATATATATATATATATATATATATATATATATATATATATATATATATATATATATATATATATATATATATATATATATATATATATATATATATATATATATATATATATATATATATAATCATATGAGAATGACATTTTTATATGAGAACATGAGAATGAATCTGAACCATTGAATTTTAAAATAAATGGTGAAGAATATATGTGATTATTTTTTTTTCTCTCTCCTCCATTATTAAAATAAATGATGGACGAGAGAGAAAAAAATAGTAACACATAATCTCCGCCATTTATTTTAAAATCTAATGATTCAGATTCATTCTCATGTTCTCACATAAAAATGTCATTCTCATATATATGTTCTCACATATATATATATATATATATATATATATATATATATATATATATATATATATATATATATATATATATATATATATATATATATATATATATATATATATATATATATATATACACACCAAAAATAAGGTTTTAAAATTTTAGAACCCTGGAAATCATAAAAGCTCACTCTAAGGGTCCGTTTGGTTGAGAGTAGATAGATATGTCTTTTATATATATATATATATATATATATATATATATATATATATATATATATATATATATATATATATATATATATATATATATATATATATATATATATATATATATATATATATATATATATATATATATATATACATATATATATATATACATATATATATATATACATATATATATATATATACATATATATATATATATATATATATATATATATATATATATATATATATATATATATATATATATATATATATATATATATATATATATATATATATATATATATATATATATATATATATATACACACCAAAAATAAGGTTTTAAAATTTTAGAACCCTGGAAATCATAAAAGCTCACTCTAAGGGTCCGTTTGGTTGAGAGTAGATGGAGGGGAGGGGAGGGGAGTGGAGTGGATATTCATAAAAATATGTGTTTGGTTCATTTTTTATAAGGGGAGGGGAGGGGAGCAAAATCCCTCCTAGACTCACTTTTTGCTCCCCTCCAAATTGGAGGGATTTGGAGGGAAGGGAAGATTTAGTAATCATAATTATATTATTTTCCCTATTTTAACCTCAATTATTTTTTTAATTCCAAGATTGTCCTTATTGAATTATTAAAAACTAAATTTTTTCTCCGCATTATTTCACGTTTATTTTTTTCTATTGTGCGGTTGCTATTTGTGCGTTGTTCCTCTCCAGTGAGTTTTTTTTTTTATTTTGTTGAAGTTCCCTTTTTGATATTATATTATTATTTTTATAATAATAACATACTTATACTTATATCGGTTCTTATATATGATAACAATATACAATTTATACAAATATAATATATTTATGTTATAAATAAAAATTTTAACTCTAATATTATTTATTTAATTTTTTTAATATTCTAACCTTATTTTATTTATTTTTAATTATAGGAATTGTTTTATTGGGTTAGATGAATCATAAGATCAGATAATAGTTTGATTTGCGTTGAAGATATATAGTTCAACTAATGTGTGTTGTTGTTTACGGTTATATTATGGTTTATGAATGAACAAGTGTTTATTAAGAATTATTTTTACTAAGCACAAATAATAATATTTATAAATAATAATATTTATAAGGATAAAAAAGGTAAATTGATTTTAAAATCCCTCCCCTCCCCTTGTGAACCAAACATACTTGTTGTTAAAAATCCCTCCCATCCCCTCCCCTTCCCTTCTTTGAACCAAACATATATTTAGTTAAATTCCCTCCCCTCCATTCCCCTCCATTCCCTTCCCCTTGATTAAATTTTCTCCCCTCCCCTCCGTTGAACCAAACGGACCCTAAAGAGAAGAATTACACATCAATCTTATGTTTGCAAATATTTCAATCGTTCTAGAATTTTCAATCAATTTCAGTTTCAAATCTCAGTTCTCTCATTTTGTATGAATCACAAAGGTCCATACCCAATTACATAATAAAAAAATAGTGTATAAGTAAAATCATTATTTTTTCTCTTTTCTTTTTAATTATTTTTTAAAATAAATTATGTGAAATTATCAAATATAACAATTATTATATGATAGAAAAATAATTTTTTTCTTTCTTATTACACATATTAATTTCTTTTTAAAAAACAAATTTATAAACTATTCAATTTTTTATTGTTTTTTTATTTTAAAGTATTCCTTACTACGTACTTTTTAGATACTCGTAAAGTTAACATATTTTTTAATATAGTATGTCAACTTTTTTTATAAATACTATGTCTTTTCATTCGAATAATAAAAAATCAATTAGTTTTTAGATCTTTATATAACATAGTTAACTTTTTTAAAATAAATAAATACTTTTCTATTAAATTTATTGGAATGGAAAGACAAAGCAAAATAACTAGTTAGTTGATGAATATATCAATTTTTATATATTTTTATTTTTAAATTAATTAATCTTTTAACTCTTCAAAATAAATAAAAATAATTTTTAAAATATTTTAATTAACCAAACCTTTATGTTTTTAAAAATATAACAATCCCAATTTCAATCTTTATATTATTTTAAATACTAATCAATTAGTTTTTATTCTTTGGAA
This sequence comes from Vicia villosa, assembly GCF_029867415.1. Lineage (NCBI taxonomy): Eukaryota > Viridiplantae > Streptophyta > Magnoliopsida > Fabales > Fabaceae > Vicia > Vicia villosa. The sequence goes on along the minus strand of NC_081182.1, from coordinate 36,980,417 downwards.
TAAATTAAAAAATATCAATATTATTTGAAAATATTTTAATTAAACCTATTTTATGTTTTAAAAAATAAAAACAATACCAATTTCAACCTTTATATTATTTTAAATGTAAATCAATTAATTTTTAATTCTTTAGAAGAAATTAAAAAATATCAATATTTTTTCAAAATATTTTAATTAAACATATTTTATGTTTTAAAAAAACAATAACAATACCATTTTCAATCTTTATATTATTTTTAATGTAAATCAATTAGCTTTTAATTCTTTAGATTAAATTAAAAAATATCAATAATATTTTAAAATGATTTAATTGAACATATTTTTGTGTTTAAAAAAAAATAATATTGATTAAATCTAAAAAGATAATTATGTTTTTATGAATGTTAAATCATGAAATGAAAAATTCGTGATTGGAGGTGGATGATACCTAACTATGGAGCTGAATGGACTGAAATTTTGAAAACCTAGTCGTCGTCGTCCTATGTGGTCCTGAAACTTATGTCTATCCCATCTCGGTTCGAAACTTTGAGTCGGAGCCTTGCATTCCTTCTAAACCTCTGAAATCTTTTGTCGAAACTCTAGGTAACGTTTGTAACATTCCAACTAGCCAGCTTCTGGTGCCTTGCCATTTCAATCCCGGAGGATGAATATCTGCTTGGTTTTGAATCTTGCTAACATAATCTACATGGGCGAATTCTTTGGCCCATGGGTTCTTCGCTGCTTACTGTTCAGAATAAAAGAGCTCTCTAGTGAAGTGGGGAGTCCCATCTTTAGGCAAGGTGAATTTGAATTCTCTTTCTCATCTCTCAAAAACGTTCAAAGGGTTAGGGCTTCTAGTTTGTGGAATTGATAAGTGCCAAAATGTACTTATTTTATGTATGTAAATAGTGGCACTTATCGATACTTTTGTTAATACCGTTTGAATAATTCCTCGTTTTGTGTATAAATATGTATACTTTGTGAATAGTTGTATTTTCATATACTTTTATACCATTTGATAGTTTTTCTTGTGTTTTGTAGGTAGTTATGTATATTGGAGCCTTGAGGAATAAAGTGTCAAAGGCACGGTGTCATACCCCAAAATTTGCCCATCTCATTCCTCTTATTCAAACTCATACCAAGGCACAATGCTCAAAGACACCTCCTCCTAAGCAAAGGCTCAAAGAACTAGGGTTTATGGTCTCCTGAAGAAAATAAATGAACCAAGGTCTCCAAGGCATTTCATATGACTTATGATGTTTCAAACTACCTCCATGGCAAAATTCAGGTCTCAATTCAAAGGATTGACCACTCAACAGTTCAAATAGTCAACAGTCGACTAGTTTGACCTAAAAGTCAACTGTGGTCAAAGTATAGTCAAAACTCCTGATTTTTTGTTAACATCCTTATTTTGAAGTATCATTCATCATTTGATCAAGGATTGATCATGATTCATCAAGAAAAGATCAGAAATTAACAAATTCAAAAGTTTCTAAATTAGGGTTTTCATAGGATAAAGTCAACTGAACTTTGACCAGCCATAACACCCACATGGAACATCAGAAATTTCCCATCCAAAGCCTATTCAGAAGGAAATTGAATTCTATACAATTTTGTCTCTCACAAGCCAAGGCCAGAAATGTACCATTTGGGAGATATGAGCCAAAACATTACAGGTCCTTCTAAAGGATCGCAGAAAGCTGTTTTTTGTCAGAAGCCATATCTTCAAGATAAAATATCCAAATGAAAAATATGTTCCAAAGTGGCTTTTAGAGGACATCTTGGGCTTTCCAACAAGTCCTAGATCATCCCTATATGATAAATATTGAAGGAGTTATGACTTGCACAAGTTGGTCGATTTTGAGGAAATGCATGAAAACCTAAATGAGGAATTTGTTATTTTTGAGCATTGGGCCTTAGGTTTTGAACTCTCCACGTGACATTAAGCACACTATAGGCCCATTAACCAATTATCCTTTATTTTTTGATTTTATTTCATTTTTATTTGAATTAAATCACTTAAATTCAAATAAAATCAAATATGATCATAACTAAATGATAAATAATGGTGGGAATATTTTCTAAAATTCTTGATCAATCTAAAATCACCTTGGGGGCCCATAAATTAATCTCACAACATGTGATGGTTTTTATTTCCTTTAATTTTGGAAATATTTCATATAAATCCAAAATGAAATCAAATAAAATTATACAAAGTTGTGTGATTGATTTTTTTACCCTAAAAAATTCATAAAAATCAAGGAAAATATGGAAGGAGATATTTGATTGAGTTTGAGTCCAAAATTAGAAGGATTTCATATGAATAAAATCAAATATTTTCCAAAAATCTTCTCTTACCAATCACATGACTTTTGGCCCAAGTTATTAACCCTAATTCACTCTATATATTCTCATACACAAACTCAAGAGAGGAGGACGAAAAATTAAGAGAGAGAGAGAGAGAGAGAGAGAGAGAGAGACAAGGGTTTCAACGTTGGAAACTTTCAAGAAGCTAGGGCACACTCAAATTTCCCCCTCTACGAGATTCACTCCAAACTAACCATCCCATTCTATTTGTTACGGTCCCAGGAGTTCAATCATACAGCCATTGGAGTTTCAAACACGCAAAAAGACTCCCCTCGATCTCCATCCTTTGATGCTTCAGACCATGAGGATACCACCATTGAGTTCACCACGCTCCACTTAGTGGATCTGGGCGAGCTTCAGGTTCGTTTGACGTCGATTGTGATTGATTCCAAATCGCAACCAAGAAGAAGAAGAACCTGCGGAAAATCCGCAGGTAAAATCCCAGTAATTTCCGCAGCAGATTCCACAGGTTCCAGCGAGGAAGACAATGAACAGTAACCTAGATTCGTGGACCAAGGCGTGGAGGCGTTCGATTGGCTGGACAAAATTCCCAATCCCTCTCTCCTACTACGATTGGCCGGTCATAGTAAACAGGGGCCCACCTTTGACTTTCACTTTGAATTTATTATTTGAAGTAATGTTTAATGTATAATATTCTGTCCAGGTTTAATGACAACAAAACAGATTAGTACAACTGGCGTGGCTGTGCAAATGCTGATCTTGAAAACCTGTGTTCGAACCAAGGCTTATGCATTTTTGTTGAGTATTTTCTTGTTTACAGATCTTGCGCTACACGCCCACGCAAGCCTACGATACACCCTCAGCCTTAGCCACCAGATCTCCACTATATAGAGATCCAACAATCAGAAGGCGTCCCTCACCATACACCCTCTGGAGCCAGCAACACCAGATCCCAGCTCCCAGGTTTTATTTTATTTTTTATAACCTTTTTCTTTTTTATTATTTAAACCGATATAGTTTTTTTAATAGTTTTTTTTAGGCTCTTTCATAAAACTCTTAAAACCTTTTTTTTTAACAATTTTAATTTAGGTTTAGATTAATAATATAATTTAATTTAATTTTAGTTTTAATTTTAATAATCTCCATTAGTTAGTTAAAAATTTTAGGTTTTAGGTTTAATAATTTGAATTTAATTTTAGTTTTAATTTTAATAATCTCCATTAATAAAATAATTAGGGTTTTATTTTTAGGATCATAATTTAATTTTAGGCTAATTAATTTAGATAATTTTAATTTTAATTTTTAGGTTTTTATATTTAACCTTTTTAATCAAAACCATGTGACTATTAGTAATGTAAGGGTTGTCTGTCAAATTGTAGGTTTAAGTTTTTTTACCCTCTTTTTAGCCATAAGGTTTTTAACCCTGATTTTCCTAAACTGTCATAACGCGATTTCTCTTCTCATCTCATACTCCATTGATTGTCGAATGCTCTCTATTTAATTTTCTTCCTTGTTTAAATTATTTGCCTTTTTATATTTTGCCTTTAAATATTCTGCCTTTTAAATGTACCTTTTTATTTCCTGCCTTCTTATTCAATTATCTGCCATTTATTTAATTATTTATTTTCTGCCATTTAAATTCTAGAAAATGTGTATAGGTTTGCAAAAGGTTTTTGTAATAGTTAGGTTTTATTTTCGCGCTCCATTCTTCCTCTATTATGTAACTGTCCCAAAGCCTTGTAATAGTTGTAGGCTTATTTTCTGCCTTTAAATTTCCGCACAATATAAACTGCGTGGTTAGTAATCTAGGGAGTGTTAAACCATGAACTGAATATAGAATCACTAATTTACAAGATAAATATCTGAAGTTAACCACGTGATTGTGCCACACACACACCTTTAGGGTAATCCCTCTGGTTGCCTTGTTGCCTTATTATCTGTTGCCTCTAATTGTACTAAATATAGTCAAGTCCCTCGGATGTAGGGATACCTTAGCTTGCTGCCTTCGATTCAAAATCACCATGTCCCTTCGATAAGAGATCATAGTCCCTTCGAGTTGCTTACGATAAATATGATCTCGTCCCTCGATAAAATGGTGATAGTCCATTCGAATGTTAAGGTATCCTTACTAGTTGCCTATAAAATGAATATTATATCCTTCCCTTAGACTACCTGCCCTCTTTATGGTAGGGACAGTCTTGTGGCGAACGATTATTCTCGATGACCCTTAAACATCCAATTGAAAGACTTCCTGCCCTCTCATGGTATGGATAGACCCTTTCACCCTGAAAAGCTAAAAGAACAAATTTTAAAACTTAGGGTAGTTGCTACTAATTGCTTGCTCTAAATTCAAAATCCTTTTCACACCTCCTTTTCAAATAAATTCAAAAAGACTACGCTTATTTACAAGCTAAAGTTCTTCTTCAAAGTTTTTACTATTCACACATTACTTTTCAAATAATTCAAACATTTTCAAAAACAAATGAGCTAAGCAATTAAGAGCCCATGGATAACCATGGATGCAAAGGGTGCCTTACACCTTCCCTTTGTATAACTTACCCCCCGAACTCAAAATATTTTAAAAGGTCTTTTCCTGTTCTTTTAGCCTTTCTATAAATTAAAAAAAATAAAAGTCGGTGGCGACTCTTGCTATCCGCACATTTCAAATAAAGTCGGTTCACCGTATTACACACGGCTTCGATTTCGCAGTTTTGGTGCAAGCCCGCTTAGCCACCGTCAAACGGACTTCCATAGGATCAAAATAAGGATGACCAAAATCATCATTTTGGTTTCCATTCATTCACTATTGGATAGAGCATTAAATAAGCTTTCCAACGCTTCGAACCGGGCGCAATTCGGAGTTACGGTTCTCGAGTTATGGCGAAAACAAAGTCTGATTTTTAGCAGACTCCGCTAAGCGGACTCTGTGCCGCTAAGCGGACCTGCGAATTTTTAGACTTGTTAAAAAGGGGAAAAATCACATTTTTAGGTCATGGGTTAGGTATTTTTGAGTCTCAACACCATCAACTTCATTCTTAGAGTAAGACTGGCTTAGAAAACAACACCGGGTCATGCACTTGGAAGATCGGAGGTGGATTTCTCATCAACCGGAGCTGACAACCCGCGAGATGTTTAGTTTATCTCTTCTATTCTCTGTGTATTTCTTTGTGTTGGGTTTGTTTGTATAGTTACTCGAATCTTATGTATATTTACCGATTATAATGTTATGTTTAACTTGCTTTACAAATCTGTGTTGTTGTTGTTCTGGATTTTTGCTCTATGCTGGGGATTTGGGTTGCTTTAGAGATAAACTTCTTGAGTCCTTATCTAGGATGATAATCTGTTGGTTCTGAACTCTAGAGATAGATTTAGAGCTAGCATTCACTGTGGGTATCTGTACTTAATGCTTTCGTGTTTGAGCGGCGCGCGAGAGATCGCCGACGCGAGAATACGGATGTTCTCGCGAATTCTCGTTAGAGATAACCTTAGTTGTGAGATGATCTCGTTTGTGCTCCAGAGATGGACGCTTATGTGAGAGATACGTGATGACATAGATGAGTATCGTAGGTTGAGTATAACGGGTTGGTAAGTGTATGTTTGTGAAGAGTGAATATATTTACATTCCTGATAAGTTATTTCTCTTCTAAGAATGTGTTTATTCTTTTACTGTCTATATCTTTGTTTACCTTTTGCTCATTCAATCCCGAGCTCGAAACCATAGAAACTATTGAATGGCATCTCTCCATCTCTGTGGACGATAATTCCTGGATCAATATTTTCAAATCTTTTTTTTTATTTTGCTTGCCCTATACTGCATTCAACAAAATGGCGTCGTTGCCGGGGATGGTTGTGAATTGCATCGCAATAGTTTCCGTAATTTTGAGCTTTGTATATATCGTATATATTGTATATTTTCACTTGTATATATATTTACTTGTACATGTTTACTTGTTTATGTTCACCATATAAGTTTACTTGTATATGTTACATATAAGTATACTTTTATTGGTGAATGTTGGTGAAACATGTTGATCTCGGATGAGCTCTTTAATAACAAATCTTCACTTTTCAACTTGTGAATCCAACATTCAATAACTTTTCTCTTTTTATATGATAATAGTTGTTTGTGTTCCATACTTGTGCATATGTGTTGGTTTGTGTACATAATTGTATACTTGCGTTCTCTTTTATGTTCGTATAATTGTTGTATATATTTGTACCCGTAACGTTTGTTGAGTGGTTGGTTAGGACACTTTCTTTAGGCTTGTGCGGTAAGACGTCACCATGGCATAATTGGAGGAAGCTATTTTCCAAACACCGAAACAATAAAGGCGTCGAGCTAACGACGTAAAACAAGCGCTTGTTGGGAGGCACCCCAACGGTTGTAAAGTTTTGGCTATTTTTATGTTTATGAGGTGTTTAGGTGAAGTGGAGAGGGCTGGAACACCTAATTCTGTTCTGGTTTTTTTTGTGTCCGCTAAGCGGAACAGAGCTCGCTAAGCGAGCATAGCAGAATTTTGTTTTCCTGCTTTGTACTAGTGGGGCTTCCATTCCACTTGGTTCACTCTTTTTCCCACTTTCACCAAGGCTAATTAGTAATATATATTAGTTTTGTTTTTCTAATTATTTTATTGGTTTTTTTGGACTCAAATTTTGTTCGGTGATTCGAAGATTTTTTAGGTGATTTTCCAAAGCTTGAGTGTTTCAACTTGCGGATGTATGGTATGATATTGTTTTTGAAGTGTATCATTTAAGGTACTCATTTATCGCTTTCTATAGCATAACATGTTTAGGAAACTTTTCATTTGTACAATTACCATACCATTCATTCTTTTGCATTACTTGCTTGTTGATTGAATCACTTTAGTTCCCAAACCATAAATGCGAGGAAGCTTTCCATTGTTTACATATGTTGGAGGCCACAATCTTTGTTTTAACTGGATTTTATTATGCTTAATCTTTTGTTTATGTTGATTTTATGAAAGCATGAAAAGGATCAAGGCATTTTGTTTCATTTTGAGCACAACTACCAAAACCAAAAAGTCAATTCACCTTGTGAGTGTGTGATCATTTGTTAACCCCTTTGAGCCTTTTTGTCAATGTCCATGTTGTTTTTGCTAAATGCTTATCTTTGAGTGTTTAGTTCTCATTTTTGCATAGGTGATTGATTTTTTGTTTTCTTGAACCCTCAACCATGATTTTTGGTATGAATTCTTACCTTGCCTTAGAAAGTAGGGAGTATTCACATGATGATGTGGTTGAATTCAAGTTGAGGAGAAGAAATGGTTGCTACTTATTTGGTTGTTGCTATGAGGTTGAAAAGAAAAAAATGTGAAAAGAAAAAGAAAGAAAAAAAAATGAAAAAGTTTTGAAAAACAAAAAGAAAAGAGAAGCTAATAATTGTGCTAATAAGTATTGTGATTAGTTTGAGAAACTTGTGGTTAAGGAAGAAGTTTAATCGAGATTTTGTTGCTTAGGACTTTGGTGGATTGATCTCTCCCTTAGGTTTAGGCAAGTTTTTGTTTTGATTAGCCTTAGGACATATCCCTTGTTTGTTAACCAAGCCACATTACAACCTTGAAAAGTCCTTGTGATTCTTGCTTTTGTATCTTCAATGTGATTTTTGGATGAATGCATAATTTAATGTTTTGTTTGCAAGATTGTTGGATGAGTGTTAAAAGTCCTTCACCTTTGTGTGTTATTCATCCATTGATGAATTTTTGCTAGGTGTGATTCATGATGTGAGCACGTATTGTGTTAGAATGTTTTTTATGCTTTTTGTGCTTAGGATTCGTTTCGTTTACATGTTTTCGTTGTAGGATAGTGGTAAGTACTTACTTTGTTTATACGTTTTTGTGTTAAACCATACATTTGTTTTTGGTTTTTCTAAACTTGTTGATTCACAATTCTTTGGTTTATTACTTTCAATTCTTTGATTTATTTGACATTTTTTGAGGACAAACAAAGTTTCAAGTTGGGGAGAGTTTGATAAGTGCCAAAATGTTCTTATTTTATGTATGTAAATAGTGGCACTTATCGATACTTTTGTTAATACCGTTTGAATAATTCCTCGTTTTGTGTATAAATATGTATACTTTGTGAATAGTTGTATTTTCATATACTTTTATACCATTTGATAGTTTTTCTTGTGTTTTGTAGGTAGTTATGTATATTGGAGCCTTGAGGAATAAAGTGTCAAAGGCACGGCTTTGATTTCGTAGTTTTTGTGCAAGCCCGCTTAGCCACCGTCAAACGGACTTCCATAGGCTCAAAATAAGGATGACCAAAATCATCATTTTGGTTTCCATTCATTCACTATTGGATAGAGCATTGAATAAGCTTTCCAACGCTTCGAACCGGGTGCAATTCGGAGTTACGGTTCTCGAGTTATGGCGAAAACAAAATCTGATTTTTAGCAGACTCTGCTAAGCGGACTCTGTGCCGCTAAGCGGACCTGCAAATTTTCAGACTTGTTAAAAAGGGGAAAAATCACATTTTTAGGTCATGGGTTAGGTATTTTTGAGTCCCAACACCATCAACTTCATTCTTAGAGTAGGACTGGCTTAGAAAACAACACCGGGTCATGCACTTGGAAGATCGGAGGTGGATTTCTCATCAACCGGAGCTGACAACCCGCGAGATGTTTAGTTTATCTCTTCTATTCTCTGTTTATTTCTTTGTGTTGGGTTTGTTTGTATAGTTACTCGAATCTTATGTATATTTACCGATTATAATGTTATGTTTAACTTGCTTTACAAATATGTGTTGATGTTGTTCTGAATTTTTGCTCTATGCTGAGGATTTGGGTTGCTTTAAAGATAAACTTCTTGAATCCTTATCTAGGATGATAATCTGTTGGTTCTGAACTCTAGAGATAGATTTAGAGCTAACATTCACTGTGGGTATCTGTACTTAATGCTTTCGTGTTTGAGCGGCCATGAGAGATCGTCGACGCGAGAATACGGATGTTCTCGCGATTTCGCGTTAGAGATAACCTTAGTTGTGAGATGATCTCGTTTGTGCTCCAGAGATGGACGCTTATGTGAGAGATACGTGATGACATAGATGAGTATCGTAGGTTGAGTATGTCATACCCCAAAATTTTCCCGATCAGATCTACGTCTCTTAACCCATCTAGAGTCAAAATTAAGAGCCATAGGGTTTGACATTTCTATTGTCAAACCCGCTCTCTTATAAATCAGGTTGAGTTAAAACAAGGGCGTAATTAACAGATGTTGAGGACCGAAGCGTTGGGCCCAATTATTACAAGGGTTTTATCGATTGTGGGAGTATTTTGGGGTTTTACTAACATTTGTTTCGATCATTATCTCGACTAACTATTAGCATTTAACATTACTAATTTTTATTATTGTTATTAATATTAGGATTAGGATTAGTATTAGATTTTAATTAATTAGGTTTATTATTTTTAATTAGATTTTATGATATATTATTAGGATTATTTTTATTAACATTATTATTATTAGGATTATTTTTAGGATCTTATTAGAATTAGTATTATTATTTAGGATTAATATTGATTAATGTTATTAATTAATTTTAATAGAATTAATGTTATTATCATTACTATTGGTATTTATAAAAAATGTTGTGTTAATATTTTAATTTTTCTATCATTTTATTATTAATTATTATCATCATTAGGTTATTAAAATAATAAATAAAAAAAGGAAAAAATCAAATTGGCCCAATTGTAGAAGTCACTATTCACGTTCATGACATCAGACCAAATCTCCAGCCAATCTTGACCAAAGAGGAAAATTATCATGAATTTGCAAATCAAATCCCCCATGTTAATTTTAAAGATTAACTTGAATTTTGTTAACCTAATGCAATAGATATAAATATTGAAATTGATTCAAAGCGTGAGGGGGGATTGGTCGGCGGCATCAAGAACCGCTAGAAACCGTAAAAAAAAAAAAGAGAAGCTAAAGCAAAGAGCAAAAATTGCTTGAACCCGATTCCATGCTTACACGCCTTCTGCATATGAATTAATTATATATTTGTGTTTGTATTGATGGTGTGATTCGATCTGGATAATTTAATTGTGTTTTAGATGCAGGTTTCAAGAGTCACCATTACTAGGGTTCTAAGTTCTCAAATTGGGGCTGCATAATTAGAGACTGAATTAGCTCAAATCAAGGGCTCTACCACGTTTAGAAATTGATTTATGATTTAAACATGATTTCGTTTGGGATTTATTTTATGTGTATTGTGAGTTTGGCAATTGCAGGGCTATGGCTATGCTTCAAAACTGTAGGTACAAGTCTGTGTTTTTTCTAAAAAACTCACGAAGAAGAAGAACAGCGACAAGGCGCTGTTTGTTTTGTTTAAATTCTGTTACGTGATTTTGAAGTCTTATCTAGCGTATGATTCAATTCAATACCAACAAGTGAAGCTTGGCGCATTGGCAAAGGCAGGTGGCTGGTGACCAAAGACACGCTGGTTCGAATCCCAGCTCCAGCGTTTGTATTCTATGAATTCACAAACTTCTTGATCCCATGCGCCTCATGTATACAAGGTTGCCATACACCCTCCATGCTCAGCCACAGGATCATACCACCACCGGATCTAAAGGCCAGAAGCGCGCTTCTCTACCATAGAGCCTCAAGGGCTGCCACACAGGAACACATCCAGGTTTATTTTTATATTTTTATTATTTACCCATTATTATTTAATTTATATGTTAATTAATTTTGTTTAGTTTAATTAATATAATTAGGATTAGATAATAAAATAGGATTAGGCTAATAATTAACATTAGGATTTATTTTCCCGATTTCTTTCAATTACTCGATTTAATCAATTTTAATTAATTATTAAAATATCACGCAAACCCTAGAAAAGGTTATCCTGCATTAGGATTTGCCCAATCCCATTACCATTTGGGTAAAAATATTAATTTAATTAATTCTTGAATAATTCTCTCCTCGACCCGACTAAAGCTATTAGTCGCATTAGACGAGAGATAAAAAAATGTTTAATTTAAAATACATTTAATTTGCTGCCCGCGACGATCGAATCTATCAATCTGAGTAACCAGCAATGCCCCATTAATCCGTTAGCTATACTGACCAAATCTATTGGTCATCGCATCTAACGGTGACATATCAAATCAGGGTTGTACGCCCAAATTTAAAACATTCAAAACACACTAAACCACGACACTACGGATTTTCATCCTTTTCAATTAGGCAATTCAAAATGCCTTTCAAATCACAACTTCCAAAACTACGATAGGCCATTCAAAAAGCCTTCAAACAACCTCATACTAATTCAAAGGCGTACAACCCTGTGCCCGAACTACGTTGACTCTGATTCTCCCTAAGGAGATACGTAGGCACTTGGTAACAAGGCGGGTCTCCCCCCTCACAATTTCAATTCACTTTCAAATATCAATTTTCGCCCTATTCATTTCCTTAGCTATTAAACCTCTAAATTTTAGCCATAAAACCTTTACCTTAGAACAAACCTTAGGAAAGGGTTGAGGGTGCCTAACACCTTCCCTCAACCTGATTATAATAACTTACCCCGATCTCTAAACTGCATAGGGTTTCCTATTCGCCCTTCAGAATAGGTGGCGGCTCTAAGTCTTAATTTTTAGGGCAGATTGCTACAGAGTATAACGGGTTGGTAAGTGTATGTTTGTGAAGAGTTAATATATTTACATTCCTGATAAGTTATTTCTCTTCTAAGAATGTGTTTATTCTTTTACTGTCTATATCTTTGTTTACTTTTTGCTCATTCAATCCCGAGCTCGAAACCATAGAAACTATTGAATGACATCTCTCCATCTCTGTGGACGATAATTCCTGGATCAATATTTCCAAATCTTTTTTTGTTTTTTGCCCTATACTGCATTCAACAGGAATCTAAACCCTAGTCTGTTGAAGTTATTTCCGTGGTCATAAGATTTCATCCCCTCTAATGTGAGTCAATCTTCTGCGCAAGTCTGGGTTAGAATCCATGGGCTCTCACAAGAATATTGGAGGTCGAAGATTATTTCCACTAAAGCAGGTAGCATCAGAACTCCCATTTTTATTGATTCTACTTCTAATATATCTTTTTTTGATAGGGCTTTCAGGCACTTTGTTAGGGTTCTTGTTGATATTAATGTTCTGAAATAATTGAGGTATAAAATTCAAGCGGAACGTATTGGTTTTACTTTTTTCGTTAAAATTGAGTATGAGAATTTACCCAAGTTTTGTCACCACTGTAGTGCTATTGGGCATGATGATAACAGTTGTAGGAGAAAAGTAGTTCAAGAGAAAGAAAATCAGAGAAGCAAAAATTCAGAACCTCAAAAGAAATTTATGGCAGTAGGAAAAGCAAAGGGTCCTAGTGTTACTGAAAATATGGTTAATCAAGGGAACATTATTCTCCTTGGAGAAACCAATGGGGCTAATAATTCTAACATTACTTATAAGGTGTCGGTTGATCGGGGTTGTATGGTATTGATCAAAATTAGGTCCCGTTGCAGAATTCTTTAGAGGTAAACGCCAATGGTCTTACCAAAAGAGATAAAGATATTACTGATCCAGGAGGGATTCTATGTAACAACATTTTAGAGGGTAGCTCCACTAATGAATCAGTATTCGTTGATGCGTCGTTGGCTTATGGTTCTGATGATTTCATCCCTGAAACTCTTGATCCAAATTCCGGATTTCTAATGGAATCCTAGGCGACTTTGAGAAAAATCAAGAATTAATTAATGGTTTGAATGATGGAACTGTTTGGTGCAGTTTCAGGTGGCTGTCAGTAAGTCACAGAAAAAGAAGATGAGGCAAAAATCCAAATCTAGTGCGGGCTACTATACTAGATCTAAAGTTGGTCATTGTAAACTTTCCTTATGAAGTGCCTTTTCTGGAACGCCAGGGGTCTTGCCAACTCCCCCACTAGGTTGGCATTGAAAAATTTACTCAAAACTCATAATCCAGAATTTTATTTTATTGCAGAGCGGTGGATGTATCAGTTAAATTTCCCCTAGAGATTTTGGAACTGTATGGATCTCAAGGTTTTTGTAGTTAATTCTAGAGTAGTTTTGGAACCTAATTTATGGTGCATCTGTAGGAATTTGCTAGATCTTGTTTTGGTCGATGTTTAAAACCATGTTTCTTTTGTCATTACTTTTGATGCTTTGAAGTTTGGTTTTTCTGCTGTTTATGCTTCTAATTGCAACATTACTAGACGTTCTTTATGGTGTGATCTCTCTCTTATTCATAAGAATCATCTAGATGTTCCTTGGAGCTTTATCGGGGATTTTAACTCCATTTTTGGAGCGCATGAGCATAGGGGTAGACATAGTCCTAACAAGTCTCATATGATTGATTTTAAGTTTTGGACTGATCATAACAACTTACTGGAGATTCTCACCAAGGGTGCTTTCTTTACTTGGTCCAATGGTCGTGGGATTAACTCAGTGGAAAGGAAGCTTGATAGAGCTTTTTGTAATAACAATTGGATAAATTCTTATATTACTATGTCGATATCTTCTCTGCCTAAACTCAAGTCTGATCATCACCCTATTCTTCTTTATTTTTCTTTCTCTTCTCAAAGAAGAGCCTCTCGATTCAAGTTTCTTGCAATGTGGACTCTTGATTATAGTTGTAAAACTCTAATCTCCACCGTTTGGGCCTCTTCGGTTGTTGGTTGTCCCATGTTTATTCTTGCTAAAAAGCTTAAGCTCTTGAAGACTTCCCTTAAAGCTTGGAACAAGGACGTCTTTGGGAATATTCACTTTTTGGTCCTTGAGGCTACAGATGATCTTTCCTCCATCCAAGGTCAAATAAACTTAGAGGGCGCTTCTATCATCCTTAAAGGTCGAGAGAAAGCTGCCCAAAATCGTTTTGGAAGGTGTTCTTGCTAAAGAATAACTTTTTTGGTCCGAAAAAGCCAAGCTTAATTGGCATCTCAATAGGGACATAAATATTGCATTCTTTCACAGGATGGTAAAGATTAAAAGATCTAGGAACTCTCTTCCATTTTTTAGAGATGGCAATTTTGTTATTCAAGATCCAGATGTGGTGGCTAATCATGTGGTAAATCATTTTTCTAAACTTTTCTGTTTTAGAGATCAATCTCTTGAGCTTAGCATGAGTGACAAGGTCATCCCCACCTTAATTGACTCGAGTATGAACAATCTCCTCAACATGCTTCCTTCCTATGAAGAGATTATCAATGTTGTTTTCTCTCTTAACAAATATAGTGTGTCGGGCCCTAACAGTTTTAGGGGAATCTTCTTTCATTCATACTGGAGTATTATTAAGGTCGATGTTTATAATGATGTGTTACAACTTTTTAGAACAGGGTGGTTGTTGCCAAATTTCAATGCTTATTCGGTTATTATCATTCCCAAAGTCAAGGATGCAGACTCCATAGATAAATGTTGGCCCCTTGCGAATTTCAAGTTTAAGATTATTTCCAAGATTCTAGCTGATAGACTTGCCTCTCTCGTGCCTTCTCTTATTTCTAAGGAGCAACATGGTTTTATCCATGGGCGTAGCATCAGAGATTGCACTTGTCTAACTTCAGAGGTAGTGAATGTTTTGGAGAATAAGAATCATGGTGGAAACTTAGCTCTTAAAATTGATATTTCCAGGGCCTTCGAGTTAAGCTGGGAATTTTTGTTACAAGTGCTCGTGTAATTTGGTTTCCTTAGCACTTTCTGCTCCTGGACTCACACTATTATGGATTATGCTTTCCTTTCGATTTCCTTCAACGGATCTAGTCATGGTTATTTTAAGTACGCAAGGGGAGTTAGGAAAGGTGATCCTTTGTCACCTTTGCTTTTCTGTTTAACTAAGGAGGTTCTCAGTAGGAGAATTTCTAGGTTGGCTATTGAGGGTGCTTTGGATTTAATAAGATCTTCTAAGGACTCTTTCGCTCCCTCGCATGTGCTCTACACTCACGACATTCTGGTTTTCTGTACAGGTAGGATGTTAAACATTTATGATTTGAAAAAAAATTACAAAGTACTCCTTTGATTCTGGCCAGGTTTTTAATATCTCGAAGTCTTTCATATACTCAGGGGCCATTTCAAATAGAAGGCTGGAAAAAATTATCAGAATCACTGGTTTCAACAAAGGTTTTCTTCCTTTCATTTATATAGGTGTCCCCATTTTCAAAGGTAGGGTAAAGGCTATTTATCTTCGTGATATTGCTGACAAGATTGTTTCCAAGCTTGCTGCCTAGAAAGGGACCTTGCTCTCTATGGAAGGGAGAATTACTTTGGTCAAAGCTTTTATCTAAAGTATACTTACTTATTCCTTTTCCCTTTATTCTTGGCCTATTTCTTTGTTGCGGAAGATTGAAAAGGCTTCTAAGAATTTTATTTCTTGAAATATTAATAACAAGAAGTTGGTCACTGTGGCGTGGAAGTATTTTTGTCAACCCATTGCTCATGACGGTCTTGGTATTCGGTCCTTAATTAAGTATAATGAAGCTACCAATTTAAAGCTTGGTTGGGATCTCCTTAATAGCACTGTGGAATGAACGTTAATGTTGAAGAAGTGGGTTTTACAGCCTCACGAAATTATCAAGCATCATATTTTTTCCTCTCTTTAGATTGGCATAAAATCGAAATGAAGTCTTATAGGGAGTCACACGGCTTGGTCACTTGGTACTAGGGTTTCCATTCTTTTTTGGTTGGATTTATGGTGTGATAGTGTTGTTGTTGAAGATACTAGTTGGGATTTTCTATTGTCCCATAATATTGATCCTTTCGCCTCTGTTTCTAATTTCATTTAACAGGGGCAGTGGGTGCTTCCCAGTATGTGGTCTTTGTGGTTTCCTAATCTCTTGCACAAGTTACCATTGCTCCCTTTGCATTCTGGTTTAGATTTTCGGTACTGGTCTGATACAAAATCGGGCAGTCTCAGCTTCAAGGAGGCTTATCTTTTCAAAGTCTCTCGGACCCCAAAGCTGGAATGAGCGAAGAATGTTTGGTACCCCAACATTCCCCCTGCGAGATCTCTTTTTGTTTGGAAGCTTATGCACGATAAAGTTCCAAAAGATGAGAAGGTTCGTCGTAGAGGTATTCACTTGGTTTTCAAATGCAACCTTTGTTTTTGTGAGTTAGAGTCCATTGCTCACTTGTTTTTTACATGCAGTTTTATGAAAAAGCTTTGGTTTTGGTTGGTGCGTATTTTGAATTTAAATTACTGCCCAGATTAGCTTGTTGCTTGGTGGTAGCAGTGTAATTCTGGGAGTTCTAAGCAGTCTTGCTTGGTGCTTTCTGTCGCAGTTATCTACTTGCTTAATCATATTTGGTTCATGCAGAACAATTCCAGACATCACAGCATTAAGTCGTGTTTGCGTTTGGCCATCAACATTTTATTCCAAGTGAAACTTTTGTCGAATAACTCTTTGTCCACATCCTTGTGCTCGATGCATGACTTTATTTTATTGAAAGCTTTCGGCCCTTCCGTCCGCCCCCTAAAGCTCCCGCTATTAAAGAGGTGATTTAGAGTCCTCTTTCTCAAGGTTGGATTAAGTGTAACTGTGATGGCATTTTCTTGTCTTCTTCTTCTACCTCGGGCTATGGTGGTATTTTTCGTGATCACAAGGGTGATTTTCTCTTGGCTTTTGTCGAGTGCATCAATTTTGGTTCCTCTTCTTATGTTGGGTTCTTTGCGGTCTTAAGGGCGCTTGAGGTTGCGAAAAGCAATGGTTGGAGCAAGCTCTCAATTGAGTGGAATTCACTTTTGGTGGTCAAAGCTTTCTCCAACCATTCTTTGGTGTCTTGAAGGTTTAGAGCCCGTTGGACTTTGTACACGAATCCATCTAACATTTCTAATCTTTTTATCACTCACATTTAACGGGAGGGTAATAGTTGTGCAGACTTTTTTGTAAATATTGGTCTGTTTTCTCATCCCATTAGTTTTTTTTTATTCCATCCCCTTGGAATTAGGAAAGATTTTGTAAAGAACAGGATAGGTATACCTTTCTTTAGGTTATCTTATTTCTTTTGACGAGGTTTTTCCACCTCCCATTTGTAATGTTTTTTTATTTTTTTGTAATATATGAGTCTTATTCACAAAAAGTAATTATTAAATGATTTTATTAAAGTGTTATGCAATCTATTTGACTGCAAATCCAGCTGCATAACCTAGCTACATAACCTACCACGTCCGAGGATCCAGATTCTTACTCCCTGCTTCGTTATAAGTGTCATTTTTTAGAAAAAAAAATTAAGTGTTATTTCAAAGTTCAAGGTAGTAATAGTAGTAGTTTTGTCAAAAACACCCCTAATCATATATTATAGAGATAGAAAAAAAGTAAAATAAATTACTACAAGGTTAAGAGTATTATAGGAAAAAAAAGTAATTATTATTTAAAAAACAATAATTATTATTATGTGTAAAAAGTAAAAAAAAAAATAACAATTTAAAAGAATAAAAATGTTTATTACCTTGAAAAAGTATGAAAATGCGCTTAAGGTTTGATTTTTTTTTTTTAATATTATTTCCTCTTGTAGAAAATCAACTCGATCCAAAACAGTCTAAATTTCTAAAGGTAATGTGGTCCTAATTTCCTTGGATATTTATGGCTTTCGTGACAAGCCACCTCTAGGGGAGAATAAACGTCTAAACCCAACTACAGCTAGATTCATTTAATATGGTAATTTTTAAAGTTTATTCTTTAAATAATCTTGATATTAAATATTTACATCCACCATTTTTAGTAAACATAAAATATTACGTATACAAGTTCAAATTTCCAATTTATTATTGGGACCACAAATATCCGCAAAGACATAGTTGTAAGGATAGGACCAGATGTACTATCATTAAGGATCCATTACCAACGGTCACTGCATTAGTAACCTTGATTTTCATTCATTCATTCATTGTTTGCTAGAAGAAAAAAACAATCTTCACAATCACAATAGAAACTTCTAGAAGGTGCCAAATAAAATCCATTCATATGAAAATTACTTGTAATCCAAGTTATTCAACTTAAACTGAATCCATCAGAGCCAGTATCACACACTTGAACTGTGATCATATTAAAATGTAAAAACTCATAAACTGAAATGGAAATTACTAGTTTGCTTGCTGCCCTAAACTAATTAGATCATGCCATTAAAACCAGCTGAATCCAACAGTACTGCTTTGATTTGCTCCGGATGAACATCTTGATCTTCTTTGCATTGCTGTAAGAGAAAAGAGGTTAGTTTTCATTTTCACGCCACAATCACAAAAAATAAACAACTTCAAACAATGGCCGCGATTTTGATTACTTTGATTATTGCGTATATACTTTCCATTAGTAAACAGAGCAATTTTTTTACCTCAGCTTTGAAGATGTCCATAGCAAATCCATTGAAACAGCTTATAACAGCTTGCTGAATGTCTAATCCAAGGCTATCCAAAGCCCTCATGGTTGAGAGTAACAGACCAGGTTTGCGAGCACAAAACATGTGGATATTTACGGCTCTTCCTTCACGCAACCGAACCTCAACCTATACAAAAAGTGAAAATAACAATTGCAAAATGGTATCAAGGATACTTTTTATTCAATCATTCTAGTGAGATCCTAAATGCTCATATGTGTATATGATGAACCTAGTATCAAACCAAGATTGATAACTTTAAACAAGGTAAATAAGAACAATAAGATACTTTATTCATTACATTTCTACTCAAAAACAATCAGAAGCTAGTTTCACTTTAAAGCACAAATAAAGGATTTAGATAGTGAGCATTGTAATTGCACGCAACCAGTCACATTTAGATCGTTTGATCTTGATCGTACGATCAAGATGTGAATAATTGTGTGCATTGTGATTGCACGCAGCAGGTCACATGTAGATCGTTTGATCTTGATCGTACAACCAAGATGTGAGTAATTGGGTGCAATCACAAGATCCATATACAAATATGCTATCTGTCAATATACACATAACTATTTCTAGTTTTAGGAATAAAAAGTCAGAAAGCAGTGTGAATTTGTGCACATATGTAAGCAAAAGGACAAATTCCAGCACTGGACAAACAAACAACATTACCCTGGCAGGTTGGCCATTGGGGCTTGGCAGTGAGCTGGGACACAGTTCTTCTTTGATATGGCTCGGCAACGAAGATGCAGTCGGTGTCAACGGATGGTAGCTTGAAGCAGGTGTCAGTGAAGATCCAGCAGGTGTTGATTCCAACTCATTATGAAGGTCATTGATCCTTTGCAGAAGTTCCTTCAGATACTCAATTGCATCCCCAAGAATTGAAGCCCTATCCATCTATCAAAGCAAAAATCATGTCACAGAATCCATAGATCCACCACAAATCACAGCAACAAAAATTAAAACTTTCAATTACCTAAACACTCTTTAAGAATCATAAATCATGAACACTCTAAGAACTTGAAAACTTGAAATTAAAGAAGCTGCAAAAGATAAAAACACTTACTTTGCTAATCTTGGGAACAACAGACCTCAGCATATAGAGCCTATCATTGAGCTTCTTCCTCCGGCGACGCTCGGCCATCAAATTCTTAGCAGGCATTCCTTTCTTCTTCCCTTTCTGATCAGTGACAGTACTGTTCCCATTGGAAGCATTTCCACCATTTTTGCCATTACTCTCAGCCAAATCATCAGAATCATAGTTCAAACCAGACCCATCAAAACTCAAATCTTCAATTTCATCTCCACCATTCATCTTCCTTTTCTTATCACTCTCTTCCCCAACTTCACCCTTCCCCATGTTCTTTCTCAATGCCGCTCTCTTCTGAAACAAAGTAGGTTGTGTCCCAGAAGGAGGCAAAGAATCAAGCGGTTTCAAAACCTTGGACCTGTTCAAAAACAGCGACTTTCCAGAACCCTCTTCCGAGTTCTGAAACCCCATGAAGCCATTGCTAGTTTGAGGCAAATGGGGCAAGCTCATCATCTCAGTAGCATTGAAATCAACCAAACTACCCATATTTGAAGAAGCAGGTAATGCTGAACCTTGAGGTTCAAGATAACCAAATTCAGAAGGAATCTCAAAAGGGGTGTTGAGAAGAGAAGAAAGAGTATCAACAGGTTTCTGATTCTGAGGAAGAAAACACTGAAGATTCGAAAGTGAAGGATCAAGTGCATTGAAAACAGATGAAGAAGGTGAACACGAAGAAGAAGAAACAGAATCAACAGTGTTGTTGAGTAAAACAGTATCCAAGTTAGGTGGAAAAGCCATGTCTTTCATGTACCATTCATCATCATCGATTTCAAGCATGGTTTTGAAAGCAGCAAACTGTTGTTTGTTTTGGAGAAAAGTAGAAGCAGATGAAGAAGGAGTGGTGTTTCCACTTTCTCTTTCTTCCATCCAACCAGTGTTGATGATGTTGTTGTTGTTCATTCTAGAGAGAGAAAGGTTGTTAAAAGGAAGAAGAAGAAAGTAGAAAAGGTGAAAAAGTAACAAGATGTTGCAGAAGGAAAAGGGCATTAATATTTGTACATGAAATTTTGAAACTTTATGCTAATCAACAACTCATAACATAACATAAAATGAGGTTGGAAAGTTAGAGTAAGAATTCCAAGCAACGCTTCTTATAAGTAACGAACGTAATCATTTCTTTACAACTGTTGTTCTAGATTACTCAGTTTTTCTTCTTTTGATTTGTCCATTGTTTTCTAGTGCTGGTTTTGGGGATTTTGAGAATGTGGTTTTGGAGACAAGCACAACTTTGGAACGTTATACGCTACTAACTTAATCAGGCTAACTAATCAAAACAGTTAAAGTTTACTTAACCATTAAATAAAGGGTGCTCAAATTAAAACAAACACAATAATAATTATTAATGTAGGTTTAATCAAATTCATGTGTTAAACATGTTATTAATATAGTTTTAAAGAAATGTATATGAGAAAATAAGATATGTACTAACTTTACACCGTCATCATATTTTTAAATAATTTAGATGATTTGATAAATTAGTAGTTTCTTATTGGACCACATGGACAATACATATCCATTAAACTTATATTTTTAACATCTATATCTAAAATAAAATAAAATAAATATATTTTTATAAATTAAAAAAATCTTAAATTAGTTTCTTTAAATAACAAAATGAAAAATAAAGTTTTTTATGACTTTTAGAAAATTTATTTTATTCAAAAAACAAAAAAACAAGTTTTTTTTAAAAAAAATTTGAAAAAAAAATATTTTTTCTAAAAATAAAAAATTTAAATGAAAATATTGTAAATAAATTGTATTTTAAAAAATTTAAATCTAAATTCATTATAAAAATGGTTATGAATATAATCATTTAATAACTAATTTATAACCGTTTAAAAAAATAGAATTCTATTATGTATGATTATATATCAGTTATGTGAATTAAGCTTAATGAGTATTTTTATGTACAATCACTCACTTGTTAGCTCGTATTATATTTACATAACTATATTTTTTTTAAAGTTAGTAATCTATAAATATAGATAATTTATTGATATTTAGGGTTGGTCCCGACTTTTTAGACATTTTGGACAAATAAAAAAAATAGATCCTAAGTTAAAATAAAATTGCAAGGATTACAATAAATAATTATCAAAAATAAATTTTGATTTAAATTCTCATTATAAATTTTAATTGATTAAATAAAAATTATTTTATAATTAAAATTTAATAAATGATAATTATCACAAAAAATTATATAGGAATTCATTGCAAACTTATGGAATTAGGTAGCATTAAGGTATAATTAACTCTGCATATAAGATTGAAGTTTTTCTTTTAAAAAACAAATATAATAAAAATCTAATTGTGCCAAGCAAGTATCAAACCATTATCTGCTCCCAAATGAATAGGCTAAATTAGGCTTTATAAGGTCTGGGTCTGGCCTACAATAAACTTGAAAGGCCTGAGTTTGGCTTGTGGCCTATAATAGGCTCTCTTTTTTGGTCTGGCCTGGCCTGAAAGCCTATTTAAAAGCCTATTTTTTATTATGGTTTTCAATTAATCCATATTATTTAAGAAACCTTATAAGTCGTCTTATATATGCATATATAGACCGGCCTATTTAGCCTTTGTTCTAATATATGTGCATATATAGGCTTGCCTATTTAGCATTTTTTTCTAATAAACATGCAAATATAGGCCTATCTATTTAGCCTATTTTTAATATACATGAAAATATATGTCGGCCTATAAGGCTTTATAGGCTTTTTTTAATAGCCTAAGTCTGACCTATTTTATTAAATAGGCTTTCAAAAAAGCGTAAGCATGCCCTTTTTGTTAAATAACTGGCATAGCCTTATATAGGTTAGGTCATAGGCCCTTGTAGGCTGGCCTAGCCTATTCCCACCCCTAAGTAAGCCTCTGTCTAACAGTTTTGCTAAGAAAAATATAATTTATAATTACAGTATTATAAATTCTTAAGTACACCTTCCAATTGAGGCCCCATTTATTAGAGGCCCTGGGCTGCGGGCCTGTTTGCCCGGATCCAGGGCCAACCCTGTTGATATTAATATATAAATATTATCGTTGTTAGATATTATTGGATTAGTTTACATTCATTTAACTCAATCATCACATAATAGTTGAGATACCTCACTCAGTTATAAATATCAACAACTTATTCATATTAATGTATAAATATAAATAAATTCGCTAGGAATTGAACCTTTGACTTGCGCATTACACTCATTTCATTTAATTAGTACATAATTATTGAGTTACTTCATCCATTCAATTTTATTTTTACTTTCTACATAGTAAAATTTCAAAAGTTTTGATTCTCAAATGCTCTTCTGTCACTAATGTTAGTCCTACCTATAATGCATGACAACAATATTTAAAATTGGTCTAATCCAACCGACTTTGCCCTAAAATTGACAGGGTAAAACCGATTAAACTAGAGGTAAGGCGGATGTAGAAGAAACTTGAATTTTTAAAACGGGGCAGTGCAAGTGTGTTGAAACTCATATAGTACTTTGCCACCACTTGATCTACTCTAAAATATTAAGTTAGAATTAGTTATACTAAGTTTTACTACAAATTTATCTTTATTGAGATAATATGTTGTTTGAATAATTAATATTTCAGATTTGTATTTGTAAAAATTTAAGTTATATGATTGATTTATGTTGAATGTTACTATTTAATTTAACTCTTAGTTTTTGTTGCTATAAAAAATGAAATATAAAGATTCGAAAATATATAAATAAGTTTTATTTTGAAGAATAAGTTGTGGCTTCTAAAGACGAAGTAGAGTAGGGAAATTTGTCCCCATTGGAGGTGGGGGCGAGTGTTCAATAATAATTTCTAATAGAATTTGGGGTGAAGGCGAAGGTTGTATAGAGAGATGGACACGTGGCTGGTAATGTGGAAAATCAGACATGTCCCGCTCATTTCCCGCCTGCACGCTAAACCGCTCTTCCAAAACAAAAAACCCCACGAGTTAAAGACGTAACGGGGTGGGCCGGCCCGCCAAGCCCGCATGATTTTTGTTACAATTCTTGATGGTTTTATTTTATACATTTATTATTTTTGAATAACTAAAACGGCAATTGCGTCTAATTCTTCGAGCCGGGTAGGACCATATGCTACGTGCCCCTAATTCCTCAAGCTGGGTAGGACCATATGCTGCATGCCCAAGACAGGAATCAAACCCACGACCCCTGGTTAAGCTGGAAGAGATCCTTGCCATCTCATCCAAGTGCTCTTGGGTAATATGGTGGAATATTATTTGTATGTAATATTTTTTTTTTAGTAAAATTTGTTAAAAAGATGTTCTATAAAAAATTATTCTAAAAAAAAAGTGAAAAACCCAATTGAAATATATAAAAATTCTATTAATCTATTTAAAAAATGAAAAAAAATTATAAAAAAGGCGAGCAAGTCTACAGCTCGTCAATCCGCCACATTGGCGAAGTGGGCTAGATTTTTAAGCCCAATTTTGCTTTTGTGTGTTGGTTCACTTGGAGCTTTAAAATCATTCAATTTTTTTGTCATTAAAATCACTCAATTCAATAATCAACATAATAAAATTATTACATTATTAAGAAAAAATATCTCCATGTTTTATTATATATCACTTTGAGAGAGAAAAATCATACTAAATTATATTGGTGAACACTCCGGTACCTTTGAATTTGGTTGGGTATTGGTATCTTCCTCCAATCAAATAAATCAAATAAATATATTTATTGCCACATCATTTTTTAATATTATTTTATTTTTAAAAAAATTAAAATTTTAAATTAATTAACACTAATGTTATTTTTTCTATTATATCTTTAAATTATATTGGTGAACACCCCGGTACCTTTAAATTAATATTTATCTCTTTATATGATGTTGATGAATTATTAATGTTATTTTTTCTATTATATCTTTAAGTATTTAGTATTATTTTTCAATTTTTTAATTTATCTTTCTCAAACCATTAATAAAAAATAATTTCGTAAAAAATTTCCTAATTTATTTTTTAATACAACAATGATTATATTTCTTACTAGATAAAAGAACAGAGTTAGTATAAATCATGTGAACCCTAAATGACAAGATTAATACAACATGTTGAGACGTAATAATCTTTGAATTCGTATAATTGTGTGCTTAATCTACGAAGATGATTTTTGAACTTTTACATGTTGATATGTGATTTAAGGGTGGACAAATGATCGGTTATGGTCGGTGATGGACAAATTTTTCCTATTCAATTAAAACCATAATTGCAAATCTAGGTTCATTCTCGTTCATTCATGCCTTCGGTTTCTCCGAGTAGTAATTTCATCAAATAACATTTTGTTTTTAATTGTTTATTTTGAATCCTTCATTGGGTAGTCCAACCACCAAAATCTATTTAGAGATAAGATAAATAGATGAAATTAATAAAATCTATCCAGAAAATTTATTGTTCTAGAAAAGACATTAATATCCTTATTGCTTCTAAGCTTGACAAGTGGATGCCTTCTTCATTTAGATTTCAATAGTTTTGTTCTCTATTCATTATTTATTGTTTTGTTTCTAAACTTTTGATCAACTCATAAAGTGACTTTTTGATTTTGGTCTTGGTAACCACATCCTTTTTCCAACTTCACACTCTTTTTTTCAAATCACTACTTTTTTTTTTTTTTACAACTTCTACTTCTTTTTTTTTTTATTTTGAGGAATAAAGTTAGATTTCCTCTTTTTGTTGTAGGTGTACATAAAACGTAGATCTCCTATTTTCTTTTGATTTTGGAGCATAATGTTAGATTTCTATTATCTTGTTTATTGGCTCTAAAATTATATTATATTCATATTAATTAATTAATCTATGTATTAATCATATAATATTTTGTTGTGATGATGAAAGATATTATGAGCTGGATTAGTCATTAATATAAATTATTTTTTTTTACAACATTAAATATTTAAATATTATTTTTTATTCATAATATTTTTTATTAAGTTTTTTTAATTACAACATTTTAGAATAAGAAAGTATTTTATTATATTTTTAATGGTGAAATTTGATAATAGGATGGATAAGGAAGTATAGGACGGTGTGTTAGAAAAGAGTGGGTTTGTGAATAATTTTTCTATTGATTCAAATATTGAATAATTTTTTACACTTAAAAACATTTATCTTTGCATATTAACGGAAACTTGAAGTTACTGATCACAATATTGCATATTAACGAGAACCTGAATTTATTGATTATTTGTATTGAATATTAACGGAAACATAAAGTTACTGATCACAATATTGAATATTAACGAGAACCTGAAATTATTGATTAAAATATTGAATATTAACAGAAACATGAAGTTACTGATCAAAATAGTGAATATTAACGGAAACATGAAGTTACTGATCACAATATTGCATATTAACGGGAACCTGAAATTACTGATCAAAATATTGCATATTAACGGGAATCTAAAGTTACTGATTATTTGTATCGAATATTAACAGAAACATAAAGTTACTGATCACAATATTGAATTTTAACGGGAACTTGCAATTACTAATTAAAATATTGAATATTAACGGGAACATGAAGTTACTGATCAAATAGTGAATATTATCGGGAACATAAAGTTACTGATCGCAATATTGCATATTAACGGGAACATGAAGTTAGTGATTATTTGTATTGAATATTAACGGGAACATGAAGTTACTGATCACAATGTTGAATATTAATGGGAACCTGAAGCTACTGATTAAAATATTGAATATTAAAGGGAACATGAAGTTACTAATCAAAATAGTGAATATTAACGGTAACATGAAGTTACTGATCACAATATTGAATATTAACGGAAACCTAAAGTTACTGATTATATATTGAATATCAACAGGAACATGAAGTTACTGATCACACAATATTGAATATTAACGGAAACCTGAAGTTACTGATTCAAATATTGGGTATTAACGGGAACATGAAGTTACAGATCACAATATTGAATATTAACGGAAACCTGAACTTACTGATCACAATATTGAATATTAACGGGAACATGAAGATATTTATCAAAATATTGAATGTTAACGGTAACATGAAATTACGGATTAAAATGTTAATTACTTTTTAGGCTTAATTGCAACTTTGGTCCCCCTATTTTATCATTTTTTCGATTTTGGTCCCCCTATTTTTAAAACCACGATTTTGGTCTCCCTTTTGAGTTTTATGTTGAAAAGGGGACAACAATAGGGACTAATTTTGCAGAAAAAAACAAAATAGGGGGACGAAAATTATACAAAAAACTTAAAAAGGGGACTAAAATAGTGATTTTTAAAATAGAGGGATCAAAATCAAGAAAAAGACAAAATAGGGGGACTAAAGTTGCAATTAAGCCACTTTTTATATACATCTTTTCTATTAAAAAAAATACATCTGAAACAATTGCGCGTCCTGTACCAGAATCCGTGCAAACACACGGGTTTGTTACTAGTTTAACAAACAAGGAATGTGAGTGTCATTTTCTAAAAAAAACAAACAAACAATTAAAAGTCTAGAAAAGTGACGATTGTTTATGGGGAGATAAAATGTGAGTTTCTGCTCTATTTTCAAGACGATTGCTTCTAGTAATAATTACAATAAGGGTTAAATTTGTTTTTGTTTTCAATAAATATCTTAATTTTTATTTTTAGTCCTTATCTAAAAACTTATATTTTATTCCTTCAAATTTTTTATGGATGTAATTGTAGTCTCGATTATTAAACAAATGTATATCTTTGAACAATTATTTTAAAGATATGTTTAGAACGTTATAAAAAGTTCGTCTAAAAAATAGAAATTCAAAATTTAATCTATAAGTCGAGGTTTTCATTATTTTTATCATTATCTTTTAAATTTTAAAAAAATTATATTTAATTCTTTTTATTTTAAAAAATTCTTAAATTTGGTAAATAAATGTTTTATTGTATTCTAAACATGTATGAAAAGAATTATTCAAAAATTTGAAAGTTTAAAAGAAATTAAACAGTATTCAAAATTTTAGAAAATAGCAAGAACTAAAACTGCATGCAAGAAATTTTTGTAAGGATTAAAATATATTATTTTTTTAATAAGGACTAAAAATGAAAGTTGAGATATTTATAGGGATAAAAACATATTTAACTCTTACAATAATTACAAGCTATAGTAATAATAATAATAATAATAATAATAATAATAATAATAATAATAATAATAATAATAACAATAATAATAATAAATAAACAAATTATTTTATATTTTTAAAGAGATAAGTTGTATTTTATAATAATAATAATAATAATAATAATAATATCGACATTTGTTGGGGAAGCTTAGAAAGAAGTTGGATGACGTGGGAGAATCGATGATACTTGTAGGGTATCACTCTACTGGTGGTTTCAAGTTGTATGATCTAGAAAATAGAAGAATCAAGATTAGTTCAGTCGTCATTTTTCACGAAATCAAGGAGTTGTAGAAGCCTATAACTGATTACCAAAAAGATGTAACCAGTACACTTGTGAGGAAACAATTCATGCAGTGCTTGATAGTGCAAAAACAGCCCTATCGCAGCCCAAATGGACGAGAATGTGAGAAGACCAACAAAGGCAAAGAAGTTGGCCTCCAAGACTCAGAGATTGTGAGTTCTTCCAAGATAACAAAGTCAATGATGATAGTGATTTCGTCCATTTTGCACTTATGGCCAAATTTGACCCCGTTAAAACGAAAGAGGCCTTGAGCGATTCAAAACTAATTTGTGCTATGAAAGAAGAGCTGGAACCGATAGAGAAGAACAAGACTTGGGATTTAGTTGATCTACCGGGAAGAAAGAAGCTTATTGGTGTCAGATGGGTGTACAAAGAGAAGACAAATCCTAGGGTGAAATATTCAAGCATAAGGCTCGACTAGTTGAAAAAGGATTTTCGCAAAGAGAAGGCACGGACTTTTGAAGAAGTATTTGCACCCGTGGCTAGAATTGAAACCATTAGACTAGTTGTTGGTATTGAAAATAACAACAATTGGTCCATCTACCAAATGGATGTCAACAATGCATTTTTGAACGAACTGCTTAAAGAGACAGTTTATGTAGAACACCCCCTGGTTTTGTTGTGAAACTAAGAGTCAAAGTTCTACAAGTTGAAGAAAGTGTTGTACGGTTTGAAATAAGATCCAAGAAAAAATATTAATGGTTTCTTAAAGAATATTGTTTTCAAGAAGTGTGTATCCGAACATGGTGTGTATATGAAGAAGTATACAAGTGAAGGGGTTATAATTCTTTGTCTATACATAGACGATTTGTTGATTACGTCCAGCAACAAAAATTGCATTTATAAGTTCAAGAGTGAGCTTATGAAGGAATTTGAGATGACCGACCTTGACCTTATGACATACCTCCTTGGAATTGAGTTCCACAAGTCTAATAAGGAACAAATCATGCACCAAAGAAGATGTGCGCTAGAGATTTTGAAGACGTTTAAAATGGAGCATTGTAATTCTACCATTACTCCGGCTGAGTTGATGCTTAAGTTGTCAAAGAATGAGGATGAGCAAGATGTTAATCCAACTTAATATAGAAGGTTGATTGGATCCTTGCGTTACTTGTGCAGTACGTGGCCAGATTTGGCATTTAGTGTCGGTATTGTGAGTAGATTCATGAAGAGATCCAAGGTGTCTCACTTGACAGCAGTCAAGAGGATTCAAAGATATGTCAAAGGATTTATTGGCTGCAGAATTATGTTTCCTGCAATAGGCAAGTACATAAAATGAAATTTGCTCGGTTTTACCGATTCTAATTGATGCGGAGATAAATATGATAGAAATTCTACAAATGGATACATATTTATATTCGGTGAAACACTAATCCCATGGTGTTCGAGGAAGGAAATGGTAGTATCACTCTCTTCTTGTAAGGATGAGTACATTGTCGCTTCATTGTGTGCGTATCAAGCCGTGTGGTTAGTGGATTTGTTGAAGGAGTTGGGCAGCAAATAGAGTTACACAGTAACACTCATGGTTGATAACATTTATGCTAAACCTTGATAAGAACCCAATTGCACATGGGAGGAGCAAACATATTGAGACGAGGTTTCACTACTTAAGAAAACTTGTTAGTGAAGAAAGGTTGAGATTGGGATATTGTAGAAGTGAAGACCAATTTATCAATTTGCTAACCAAAGGAGTCACAATTGAAATATTCAAGAGATTGAAGAAGAACATGGGCGTGAAAGACTTGAAGCACTTAAATAAGATGATGTGTTATGAAAAAATCAGTAATTCAAGTGTTGTAATCAATTACTGTGTTCTCGTAATCAATGACAGAGTGTAGAAACTTTAGCTGTTGAAACAGGTGTAACTAGTTACTACATTTTGGTAACCGGATACCACTATTATATTTTGATTGTAGAAACAATTGTAACTAGTTACAGGTTTTGTGTAACCGGTTACAGGCAGTTAGATTCAGTTTTTCAGCTTTGTTACTTATGTCCTAATAAACTATAATTTGTATAAATATATAATGGGTATCTCAAGCAATGTTAATGCAAATTCTCACCCTCAATTATCTTCTCTATAATGTCAAAATTTATCAATATCAAGTATCTTGTTGTGAAACAAAGAGTTCACGAGAAATATATTTTGATAGAACATATAGGAACAAACTAAACGGTAGGTGACCTAATAACCAAAGATTTGACACCTAAAACTTTTCAAGGGCATGTTGTTTACATGGGTCTCGGTTTTGATATTGTCTTGGATTAGTCGGAGTATTTTCCTTATTTTTCTATGTTCAATCCTTTGTTTTTATCTTGGTACAAACTTTATGTCATGTTTGATTTTCTGTACAAATATAACTTATAAGGTATTATTGCTATAAGAATATTATGTTTTTGACATGTGAAAACATTTTAATTTTGAATTGCACCTAAGGAACTTCAGTTTTGTCTCACTTTTATTTGGACCAGTTGGAAATAGACATTATTTAGAGATCACATGTAATTTCCATGTTACTCATCTATATCAATTTATGTCATCAAGTACATTAAGATGGTGGTCTTTAGGGATCCCGTCACGTTATAGACCAGTGATGACAGTCACGATGATCCCATTATTGATTTATGAGGTGAATCAGATTGTAAAATTAAAAGTTAAAGATAAATAATATTTATAACTATTTAAATATGTTTTATCATTGTTTTAGCAGTATATTTTATATTCTGCTGGTATACGTATATCGAATTTAAATATTTTATATACTTTATCTGTAGTATGAGGATTACAATGTTTTCAAATGTTTCATGCATCATATGATCTTTTGAGAAAGGTTTTACTTGTGTTGCAGGTTGCAAGGATAACGAGGAAAGCTAAAAAAGACCAAGAATTATACTTAGACGCGTCTCCTGACGCATCTAGACCTTGAAGCATGCCAAAGAGATACACTAGTGATGTGCTTCCCCAAATGTGTATGGATCCTTAGATGCACCCACAAATGTATAGGGATCTCCAAATGCATATGGGAATCCAGATATATCCTTAAATGCGTCCAACAACATGCAAGCATCCAGATGCGTCTCTAGATCCGTATGACTGGTTTTAGGCGCACAAAAAAATTACCTCTGTCCATATGCGTATCCAAACATGTATGAGGAAATACAGCATCCTAGATGCATCCCCAAACGCGTAGGGAATGGTGCAACATTCAAACGTGCCACTAGACGCGTATGCAGGGTTTTAAGGTAAAAAATTGCCCTTGTCCATATGCATCTCCAGATGCGTCTAACACATGTTTGGACGCCCATATTTGTTTCAAAATTGTTTCAAAGTTCAACTCTCTTACGAGGAAGGCGCCAAATACTTCATCAGACACAACTAAACAAAAATACTAAATATCCCTGACTGATGGTTGAGTTAATACTGGTGGATTTGATAGGGATGTCTTCAGTGATGTAAATGTGTGTTCACACTATAGGGTCCACTCAAAATGTACCTATTTCTTCCGCGATTTGTAAAATAGTAAGGCGTTCTGAGTTGACTTTGAGATGTACATGTTTAAACCTGTCAACATTCCATTTGGTTTTATCACTTCTTTCTTTATAATTAGTGTTGACTTTCAAATGAATGCCTCACACTTATCTTGGTTTGACTTTACATCGTTGTCAGATAAAAAACCATAAATTTGTTAGCTCTGACCTCGAAGGTACACTTATCTGGGTTAAGCCCCTCATTATACTGTCAAACTCTTGGAATATATGGGGTGAGATGTTGACCGCGTAGTTCTTCTTGGTTGCATTTAGAGATTGTGTCATCCATATATACCATTAGTGTTTTTTCTTTTTTCTTTTGAAAACTTTATTCATCATCCTCTAATATGTTTCCCTTGCGTTCTTTAGGCCAAAAGACATCATGTTATAATGGTAATAGGCTTGTTTAGTCATGGAGGCTATTTTATTTCTCTCTGGCCCGTACATGGGTATTTAATTGTAGCCCAAATACGCATCCATGAATGACAAACACTTGTATTCGGGTGAACCATCCACCAACCTTTCTATGTTTGGAAACGAATACAAGTCTTTGGGGCACACCCAATTAAGGTTGATGTAACCAACACACATTCTCTATTCTTCGAAAGTCTTTTTGATCAACATGGTATTGTAAAATGATGACAATCTTCATTACACAATTTTTATGAGAAAATTCAGATGAATTTGGAAGAATAATGAGCTAAAGCGATGCCAAAGTGTGAAAATTTTAGCAAAAATCCAAGACAAGGAAGAAATAAATACTTCGTAAAAATTATGAAGAAAAAGAGAAGAAAAAATGCCTTGGCCATTGGAATTCTCGCGTCCACAATGCATCCCATCATGGTGCGATGAGGCATGTATCGCGGTGCGATACTAGTGCATCATGGCGCAATGGGGCATTTTTCGAGTGACACATAGATTACTATTTAAAGGCAATTTTGACTACTTTATGGAGGGTTCTAAAACCTGGAGATAAAGTGACAGCTATGGATATTCAAGGGGGAAATTTTAAGAGCACTGGAGAGCTAGTCTTCCATATATTTTAATGATGAAGACTTATCAACTCATGTTATTTGTTAATTTATCAATGAGTAGCTAAGTTTCTCTGTATTAGGTCTTTTTGAGATGAACCTTAGTATTACTTTGTTGGATTATATGTTTGTTTGAGATTTATTGAGTACTTTTCTTACTATTATCTTATTTAATATATTCTTGAGTAGGGCTGGCAATGAACCAAACCAACTCGAAAATAGTTCGGAACTCGGTTCGACAATTAAATCGTTGAACAAGGTTCATGAACTAAATGAGCTGAATATGAGCTAAAAACTAAGTTCGTTAGCTAAATGAGCCGAACTTGAACTATACATAGTTCGACTCGTTAGGTTCACGAGTCAACTCGATTATATATGAGTAAGTTTAAATATTTGCTCCAAATCTTAACACACTCTTTTTTTTAATCTAACGGTTTTAATTGTTAATTTATATTCTCAGCAAATTATTTCTAAAAAAATTATTCAGATAGAGTCAACATCGTATAAATTTCAATGTTATAAATATTATTTTATTTCTTTATTTTTTATTTATAAAAATATTAATTTAAAATGTTAAATATATATAAAAAATAGACTTTAAAAAATTACTTTTAAGTCTGGGAAATAAGCGAGTTGAACCTAAAAAGATAAACCTAACGAGTTGAACCGAGATGTTCGTGAACTTCTAATAAGTCGAGTTGAGCTAGAAAAAAAGTTTGTGATGAGCTCGAACTCGAACTCGGCCAATTCTGAACGAGTCGAGTTTGAGCTGGAAAAAAAGTTCGTGATGAACTCGAACTCGAACTCGGTCAATTCTTAACGAGTCAAACTGGGTTGAGGCGAGTTCGACTCGACTCATTTCCAGCCCTATTCTTGAGTTTAAAGCTTTTGTCGTTTACGAGAGTAGAAAATCGATTTAGATGCGTAGGGATTTCTGACAGTTAGTCTACTTATTGCGTAAGGATAGTTAATTATAATTCTTTAATTTTGAGTTATCACACTTAGAACGCCTAATTTAACTTTGAATTGGGCTAAAAAATTAGAAACTATCATATAAATTAGTGAACTGCACACCAAGAAATTGGGTGCAGTGATTTTGTTGGTTCATGGTTAGATAATAGTTTAATTGAAACTCAATAAATACACATTTCATCAACAAATAAAAATAAAAGGATTCAATATAAAAAAATCTAATCATCTTTCTCATCTTGAATTTTATTTTCTTAGTTTTCTCATTCTTATTTTAGAACCAGATAAACTCAAACAACAACAATAAAAATCCATTCCATCGAAAATGTTGTTAAGACCCATTTGTTTTATAAAAACAATTTTTATGTTATTAGAAAAAATTAAAATTTGTTTTTACCGATTGTCTGCTTAATTTTGATATCTTATAATCCTAAATATACATTATTAGTTACAATTTTTTTAAAAATGTATTATGGAAAACTATTTGAAATAATGTCAAACTTAACTATTTTATTTTACATTTTGATATTTAAAAAAGTTATAATAAAATAATATTTTAGGAAAAATTATTTAATTAATTTTTTATTTAAAAGTAAAAAAATATTTAAAATATATAATACTATAAAATCATTTTTAAACTTTTTTAAAAAAGAAACTGATCATAGTCCCAAGTTTCTCTAAGCTTTTCTGTCAATGCAGTTACTCCCCAATCCAAATTACTCCCCGATACAAATTATAACACCTTATACAGCCTCTCTAGAGATTGGTACACAGTAGTTTCAACTTTCAATTCTTTTTTGTAAACAGTAGTACTATTCAACCGTACCATATATTATAAGATAAACTTGTTAAGATTAAGTCCACAAAAAATGTAATTGTAATTACATCATGCATGTGTATAGTAAAACTTGGGTCAGAATTTAATGCAATAAATTGAATTAAAATCATATACTCATTTGCTAAAGATGTTAGAAATTTAATTGGAGAGGGACAAGAATCTTAAATAAGTTGCAGGCTGTAGGTATAGGGAAAGGAAAGATATACTCTCCTTTTATTATTTCATCACTAACCTCGTGAGGGATGGGACATAGAACATAGTAGTAGAACATTACTAATCTGTTCTTGTACTGTGGCGCATGTCGTCATCATCATAAAAGAATTAATATTTTTAAACTAATTTTATGGTAATTAAGTAATAATATTTTTTTCAGTTATATTAAAATATGGCACTAGGAGTGCACAAATTAATACAAAGGGAAAAGCCGGAATAAACCGAACTTTTACGAGCCGTCCATCAAATTACAAGTTACAAATAATCTACAGGATTTATCAACCAATCCTCCCAAGAACAATCAGTATTGTCTTTGTTACAAAACCCCAACCAGTCCCACAAGGTAGATTTTAACCGATAATACAACACATTTAAATCGAATGATATACTATTGAAGATCAAATCATTCCTAGCTTTCCATAATGTCCATGATGCTGCCAACCATAAAATCCTCCAAAACTTGTCATTTGTGTTCCCAATCGGGTTCACGAACGTTTCAAATTTCTCTAAGACCGACCCCTGCAGGTTATACAACGGAATACGTAACCAAACAAATACCTTTGACCAGAATTGAATTGATACTGAGCAATGAAAGAAAAGGTGAGTTGCAGATTCTTCTTCATTAGAACAAAAAGGACAGCCAGCACCATTTGGAAGTATAACCCCCCTTTTCCCGAGCTGAATACGCGTTGGCAAACGATCGAGAAATAATCTCCAACCGAAAAACTTAATGTTTGAAGGAACCGCAACTTTCCATAGCTTTTTAAAAGCCGAAGGATGTATGGAATTTTGCATAGTCCCCGACAATATCGAACCGGACAGCCACTTATAAACACTTTTGACTGAAAAACCCGCCGAATCTCTCCACCAACTAAAAGAATCCAATGAGTTTGGAAAGGGTTGCAACTCAGCCAGAATGATTAATAGTTGGTTAAGTTCTTCTCTCGCCAATGACGGTAACAGGTCATTCTCCGAGACCAATTTCCAGCACCATTTCCCATCAGCCCAGTAACCCGATGAGAG
The DNA here is from genome assembly GCF_029867415.1 of Vicia villosa. Taxonomy (NCBI): domain Eukaryota; kingdom Viridiplantae; phylum Streptophyta; class Magnoliopsida; order Fabales; family Fabaceae; genus Vicia; species Vicia villosa. The sequence goes on along the minus strand of NC_081182.1, from coordinate 36,944,612 downwards.
AATGCTACCAGTGACATTCTGAACCGCCCCGAAAAGAGACGGAAAGGAGACTTTTAGAGGCTGCAATCCGACCCAATGATAATTCCAAAAGTCAATCAAATTTCCATTTCCCAATTTACATGTAATACTTTTACCAAACCAATTCTCGACTGAACCCCTACAGCTCACTATATCCTTCAGGTCTCTCCACCAAAGCGATGAATTAGCCGATGAATTTTGAAAACGGGAAGGCTCAAACAGCATATCTCTCAAGTTTCCATAACGAAAAGTAAGAATAGAAGCTCCAATAGCTGAATTACCGGAACACAGTTTCCAAGCCCATTTTGTCAACAATGCTGAATTGAAAGTTTCACAATCTTTTATCCCCAATCCTCCTTCAAGTTTTGGTTTACAAATGTCCGCCCACGAGACCCAGTTGATCCTACGTTTATGTTCCTCTCCCTTCCAAAGAAATGCCCTCTGAATCTTGATAATTTCCTGCAAAACAATTTTTGGAGCACGATAAAAAGAGAAGAAGAATAGCGGTATAGAATTGAGCACCGCATTAATCAAAGTTAAGCGACCACCGAACGGGATGTGTTTCCCCTTCCACAAAGAGAGCTTTCTCCTGATCTTTGCTAAAATAGGTTCCCAAGTAAGTTTCCTTCGCGGGTTTGCAGCTATAGGAATACCGAGGAACACAAACGGGATTTTGGCTATAGGACAGGAAAGATAGGCAGAAGCTGAATTTAAGAACTGATCTGACAAATTTACACCCATAACCTTGCTCTTGTGAAAGTTTACTTTCAAACCCGAAGCCAATTCGAATCCCCTTAGCATGGCCTTCACTGTTTTGATATTTTCCCTGTTTGCATCACCCAGAATAACAGTGTCATCGGCGAATTGTAACAGACTGAATTGAAGCTCCTCAGATAGTTTGAAAGGATGAAATAACGATCCATCAATTGCATCCTTCATCAGTCCTGCAAAACCTTCTATTGCAATATTAAACAGTAGCGGCGAAAGTGGATCCCCTTGGCGTAATCCTCTTTCCATAGTAAAGTCCATAGTTGGGCTACCATTGATTAACACTGATAGAGAACACGAGCAGATACAACCTTTGATCCAATTTAGCCATTTTGATCCAAATCGCATCTTTTTTAACACAAAGAACAAATAGTTCCAAGAAACCGAATCGAACGCCTTCTCGTAATCAACTTTGAATAAGAAGAGACTCTTCTTTTTTCTTTGAGCGTAATCCACTAGTTCATTTAGGACCAGCACACCATCCATCATGGATCTGTTAGGAATGAACGTCGTTTGGTTGTATGAAATCAGACCATCAATCACCTTTGACAATCTACCTGCAAGAAGCTTTGAAATTATTTTATAGACACTACCAATCAGACTTATTGGTCTGTATTCATGCAGCCCTTGTGGATTTGAGTTTTTAGGAATTATAGCCAAAAAGGAAACCGAGAACGCCTTTGGTAAAAAACCTACAAGAAAAAATTCGTTAATACAAGAAAATAAATCTTCTTTTATTATGCTCCAAGTTGCTTTGAAAAAATCCATCGTAAATCCGTCCGGCCCCGGACTTTTATCTGGAGCAGCTGACCATATCACCTCTTTAACACCCTCAATTGAAAATGGTTCTTCCAAGAAATTACTCTCCTCTGTTGATAAGAAATTAAAATTTACTCCTTCCAATGTTGGCCTTCTGATATTTGATTCTTGATAGCTTGCTTTGAAGTGATTATAGACTAAAGCTTTTACTTCACTCACTTCCTCAATCAAATTTACTCCATCTCTTAGTGCCAAAATTCCATTTCTCCTAAATTTGAAATTCATGATTGAATGAAAGTATTTTGAATTTCGATCCCCATCTTTTAGCCATGAGCATTTCGATTTCAATTTGAGAAAATCTTCGCATCTGCTTTGCCTTTCCCCATATGACGACTGTGCTTCTGATCTTCTTCTAGCAACTTCTGGATCCCCCTGATACGCCTCATCTGCAACAGCCATGTCCCACTGGTTTATCTCTTTGATAGCTTTAGTTAAGTTTAACTGTAATAAACCAAAGACTTCTTTGTTCCATTTTTTTAACTCTAATTTCAAAGCTTTTAATTTCTCCTTAAAAACAAACATATTTCTTCCACTAATGTTCAGAGAATTCCAAACCGAATCGACAAAAGGGATAAGTTCTTCATGCTTTAGCCAAGGATTAAAGAACTTGAAAGGTATTGGCCCCCAGTTCCTGTTATTTGCTTTGAGAAACACTGGACAATGATCAGAGAAAGATCTATCCCCCACCTTCTGTACCTTCAGGTCCCAAGCACCTATTAATCCTTCAGATAGTAAAAAACGGTCAAGTCTGCTCATTGAGGAGCCTGCTGCATTAAACCAAGTGAATTTTCTCCCTGTTGCAGGAAGGTCAATCAGCTCCATTTCTTCAATAAAAGCTCCAAATTCTGCCATTTCTGAGAGATTACCACTGCCTGTTCTTCCCTTCCTCTCATTTGTCTTTTTTACTGCATTAAAATCGCCTCCCAAACACCATAATCCCTCCGAAAAACTCGACTTCCGCCGTAAAATCTCCGCCCAAAGATGCCTCTTTTCTTCTAAGAAACAAGATGAATAGATACACACAATATATAACAGCAAATTTTGCCATGTTATCTGAATTCCTACATAACCCGTACCATGAAAGCTACAAGTAATTTGAAACAAATTTGGATTCCAACAAATGATCATACCTCCAGCACTCCCCACTGCCTTCTTGTATGTCCACTCCACCTCCCTCCTACCCCATATTGAATGAACATACTCTTCAGAAATATGAGACTGTTTGGTTTCCTGAATGAGACATAGGTCAATTTTTTCCTGTTCGAGAAGTTTTCTAATCTCCTGCCTCTTTGCCCTGTTCCCACTCCCTCTGATGTTTAATGAAACTAAATTCATTTGAACTTTGATGATTTTGCTTCCTTCAGAACTTCATATTGTTTCTCCATCTTCTCTAGTCTCAAAATATCTTTGATATATTCTGAATCATCATCACCGCCCCTTATTCCTAGCTCCGATGCCGACTTCCATATAGCCACCGCTTTCGAATGATTCTCCTGATCCCAAAAGCGCTCGTTTCCTTGGTTAACATCAGAATCAGAAGTTTTCGCACAACACAGTATCGATCCTCCAGAGAACTTAGCAGACGAAGAGGATGAAGAAGAATTGTTTGAAACAGACTTCATTTTTTTTGCTCTTAACGCTGCAAAATACGAATCCTTAGCTATCGGTGAGAATTGATCCCTAGCTACAGTAGGAAGCCCCTTTTTTTTGTTATTTTTATTATTAAGTATTGTTTGGATTGAAACGTTCTCTGTTGGGGATGGACTGCCCAAATCTGCGAGGCTTTTGGACTTTCTACCGAGTTGGGCCCTTTCAACATTTAACCTCTGAAGGCCCAAGTCATGAGATAGGCCCAAACGATTTTTCTGGAAAGCAGCCTCCCTCCCATTTGACTTTTCCTCTAAAGAAAAGTTGTTTATTCTTGGAACTTGCTTTTGCCGAAATTGCAGACTCATGCCGCCCTTTTCCAAGGATTTCTCCTGACACACTCCATCCTGAGTCTGATGAGTTGATGTAACCTGAAAAGATTTTCTCTCCTTAGCCGCTTCTGGAAATACGGACACCCTCTCCCTTGGAACAAGCGCCCTATCTTGGGATTCGGACACATTTTGCAGAGGAACCAGAAACTAGAACCGTCTTCATTGTACAAGGAACAACTTCGGTATCATCATCGGAGGATAGCACATCGTCTTCATTTTTCCAGAAACTAGAACCGTCAACAGAGGCCTCTGAAGAAGACAAATCTGAGTCCATATCCGAAGTTGACACCTCCCTCAAGGGACTGGAAGTGTCTTCTAAAATCTTTATATTCAGAGAAGTTCCATTAAGAACCACCTCTAAATCCTCATTAATGGCATTAGAGATTTTTGTTCTAATCAGAACACGTGCAACATCCATCTTTCTTTGGAGCCTTGTACTATCATCTGGACAGAGGAAAGTTCCCATGGGTTCCATCAAACGGCCAAAAAAATGTTCATTCCAAACCTGACATGGAATACCATAGCACTTTAGCCATGTTATGCGCTCATAATCAATATCTGATGGTTTCCAAGGACGAATCTCCCTGAACCACTGTTTCATCCAGGGATCCTCCTTCCTCAGCAAAGAAGATATGGCTCCCTCCGTTAAATCTTCCACCAAACACATATTCGCCCCCAAAGGTGTAATCTTGACATCAATGTGACCTCTTGCATTAAAGATTTCTTGTAGATTATAAGTCAACCCTGGTTTGGAAGTGAAACCTGTAAAAGCCTTTCTGAATCATTCTAGATCACCTTCTGGTTGGTCATAAATGAGAGGTAGCTTCCGATGTAATGACTCAGAAGCTTTAGAGTTCAGAACCTCCACAAAGGAAGCCCTTCTTAAACTCGCCTCTCTATCCCCTCCCCTTCTGACTAACCCAGGCTTCTGAATCCATTGCCGCCCCCCAACATGCTTCCCTCTATCACCTATTTTATCCTTCATCTTCTCTTGAATACCAAAAGAATCTTTCCTTTGGAAACGTGGTAAGTTCACAAATATCTTCTTATTTTCTAAGAAAATATTGTCCAGCTTGGTGGCCAGGAATTCCGAATCGCTCACTCCAAAGAATCTAACAAATCCATACCTCATTCCCCTCCTATCTCTCTTGTTTGGAATGATAACTTCATCAATGTCCCCATATGATTGAAAGATCTCATACATATGCTTAGCTCCCAACTTTTCTGGAAAGGAAGTGAAGAAAAAAGTAGTCTTGATCTTGATATCTGAAGCTCCCCCTGGTCCCGGCCCTTAGATTTCACATTATCCCATCTTCGTGTGTTTATCGACTTCTTCTGCCTGATTACTTGCTGCCACCCTCCTTGATGGTCCTCCATGATTTTATCTATGAGCTAGCTATAGTTCATGAAAAAATTCTTATGTTTGGCATCATGACTTACGAAATAATATTGATTTAGAATGAGTATTATATGATTGATTAATTTAAAAATCACTCTTATAATAATGAATTATTTTAATTTTAAAATTTTGGTAATATTTTCTTTATTATTATTATTATTATTATTATTATTATTATTATTATTATTATTATTATTATGGTGGTGTCTAAAGTGAACCAGCAATTAAGTGGTTTATGGTAGACCATAAATTATCACCGATGATATTCTTTTAGTAATGTTTGTGATAAACCTTTCACACTAAATTATATGTCTCTCTTATCACCTATCACCACTGTTGTCGTTTTTCTACAAAAGGTTTTCTTATTTACTACAACTCTAAAGAATCAAGACAATAAACAACACTAAATAAGTGAGAAACCTATGCGTCCGCACGGGTTCTGCTGTGGAACACGGATATGACACCAATTTAATTTTGAATTCAAATAAAATAAAAAATATTTTAATTTAGTTGTAAAATAGAAAAAATAAAAAAATTAGTTAAAGATAAATATACAAGTTAATTAAAAATGAATATTTAAATAAAAGACATATTTTTAAAATAAAAATAAAATTGTTTCAATTTTCCAATTTCTAAAGAAAGATATCAATTATATATATTTCAATTATTCATGTATTATCTTTAAAATTGTTGTATTTTAAATTAAAAATAATAAAAAAATAAAAAAATAGATACATAAATAATTAAAAAAAACACATTTTTATTGTCCTAGAATTCATATATTATATTAAATATATTTATTTTAATTTTATTTAATTGTAAAAAAGATGTATTAACCCGTGTGTTGACACAAATTTTGACCTGGTTACCGTGCGTTCGCATGGTACTGATGTGTTATTCATGGGTTCACACGAAATTTGATTGGATTACATGTGGGTTCACATGATACTGGTGTACGTTATCCGTGGGTTCACACGAATTTTGGTTGGATTACTTGTGGGTTCACACCATATTGGTGTAATACCCGTACGTTCACATGGATTTTGGCCTGGTTATCCGTGCGTTCACACGGTATTGGTGTGTTACTCGTGCGTACACACGGGATACGTTTTAGAGTAGGATATGGTTTTGGACGCGCATTTATTTGCAGAATGTAGTAAAAATAAGAAGTTGAAAAAAGAACAATTGTTTCATTTTTCCCGTTTCATATCATCTTCTGGATTTGAAAAAACAAAATTTATTAAAAATTTATTAACTCACTACAAAATTATATTGACTCACTACATGTTTAGATCAGTGATTTCATTTATCTCGTTTTTTATAATTTCCACAAGTTCTTACGTAGACATGTGATATGGTTTTGGTAAGACCATTTGCAATGGGGTGTTGAATATTTTTTTCAATTGTTGAATTCTTCCAATGGGGTGTTGAATGAGATGTTGAATATGATGTGGATTAATTGGTGTTGAATATATTCAACATGTTGAATGAGAAGTGAGTGGGGACCACATCATATACTTTGCAAAATCTTATTGGTTATTTTGATTATTTAGATTTTTATTTCATCATAATTATTTGAAACAATTATTTTATAATAAATCAATTTTTAATTTATTTTTATTTTCACTAAAATTCATCATTTTTTTGTCTATAAATAGATACTTGGTTCATTTGATTTAGACACAAAATAAAAATCGACTTTTTTCTCTCTAGTTTTTCTATTTAGCCTCCAATAAATTCTAGTTTGGAGTTCTAAACATCCTTTTAGTGAAATGGATCCTAACAATAACTCTTTTAACACCAAAAATTCTACTAATTACACCCTCAACTACCCAAAATTAGAAAAATTAAATTCAAATAAGTTATTAAATTAGAAAAAAATTAAAATAAAATTATTAATTAACTCTTAATTATTTTAATTTAATTTCAATCGATAATTGTTATTAATATATATTCACAAAAACAAAAATATAAAAGAAAATAAGAATATGAATTAAAAGTGGTGGGGTAGAGTGTTGAATTTTATTAAACAAAACCATTGTAGTGAGTAAAAGTTGAATAAGTATTGAATTATTAGGTGGAAAAAAATGATGTGAAGTGTAAAAAGTAAAAAAGTATGGTGTTGTATCAATGAACTATTGTACATAGTCTAAGGGAAATGATTTGAATAAATTTGACAGATGGTGATAAAGTACTTAGCAACTTTGTACTCTCTAAGACAGATGACTATTTTATGAAATAAAAAACACAATAAATGCAATAAATATAATAACTTGACATGTGAAAATATTGTTAAAGTAATAAGGAAATGTTATGAAGAAACCATGTTAAAAAGTGTATTGTATGTCATATTGTTATTTACAAATTACTTGTGGTCAAAAACAGTATCAAAATATTTATTGAAAACAAATGGATGTTGGAATGGTACTTTTTTCAGTGTAAGTTCAATTTCAATTTTTAAAAGCAAACTTAAGATGTTGTTTGACCTCGCAACTTAATGGAAATGCTCTAAAATAATTATTCTAGATGCTCTAAATACATTAAAGGCTTAAATGCACCTTTGATCCCTGTAAGTTAGCGAGTTTTTGATTTTCGTCCCTGAAAGTTTTTTTTCTGGGTCTGAGTCCCTATATATTTCACTTTCGCGTTTGTTTTAGTCCCTAAAATCAAAATCCGTAGGAAAATTCACAAGAAAACCTGCAGATTTTCCTGCGGATTTTGGCTTTAGGGACTAAACCACGTGCAAAAAGTAAAATATAGGGACTCATACCAACAAAAAAAACTTACAGGGACGAAAATCAAAAACTCGCTAACTTACAGGGACCAAAGGTGCATTTAAGCCTACATTAAAACACTAAGACGTATTAAGTAATAGATGATAAAAGGTTACTGACAGTTAGTTGCTCATTCTAAATCCAAGCATGGTGAAATAAAAACATAATGCAAATACACATGGGTGGCCCTGAGCACGGGCTCGTGGAGCGGGAGCCCAGGACCCCATAATTTTAGGGGTACCAAAAATTTTTCTTATCGCTATAAATATTAAAAGAGAACTTACATTTGCTAATTTTTTTTTTTTTGAAAAATAGTGGCTAACAAATCTATAGGGGCACTACAAAGTCAAAATTAATAAAAGAATATAGAGAATATGGATTTGTAAATGCTAAGATTAGTGTTGAGAAGATTGAAAATGAAATGGAGATTGAATGTGTGTTTATTCAAAAACGTTAGATTCGTAGAAAACAACACTATGATGAAAATTCATCTCAACCCACACAACTGAATCTTGAGTCTGTTGAAGAGTCTTTTCGAAATCACTATTTCTTATATTGTAGATCAAACAATTGACTCACTTGATATAAGATTTGAGTATTATAGCACATGAAAATATTTTTGGATTCTTGTTTGGAATGCATATTTATTATATTTAATAAATTATAATAAAATAAGTATAAATGGGAATGAATATTTTGGTTCGGTTTGGATCAGTTCAGCTCTCATGCATTCAACCAAAAAAACGAACCGAACCGATCAGTTGTATTATAATGTGATCCAAACACATAAAAAAATGGTTTTTTTCGGTTCGGTTTTCATTTTTTTTAGGATTGGATTTGAACACCCCTAGTATTGCTGTCGTTTTTTATTGTTATTTCTTCTTTGGCAAAATAATGATGTTTTAATGTTATTGCTTCATTTGCAATGTAATTCTACATCCCAAAAATCTCAGAGACGACATCATCATCTGACATAAACCATATCAGATTGTGAAGGAAGTCGGTATCTCCTATGCAGCCGAGGTACCAAGTCGGCGTTCCCTATACTCCTTGCGTAGAGAGACGAGTAGAGTTCTTGACTAACTCATGGATTTCCCAAGTCGGATGATCCGGGGAGATGACATGCATAAACGATTACGGTAGCCCAAAAGTCTCATAAGCGTTACCATAATCGAATGTAGGCATTATGCTTAATTATTACAGCGACGGGAGTTACCTTTGATCATATATGATTGGAGAGGAAGAGCCACCTCTTAAATGAGGTAGGTTATAACGAGTAAAAGTAGAAAAGAATCTCCATTGAAGGGAAATATCAAACAGACATTGCACCAAAAACTATCGTATACATCAACAATACGCCTAACAGTTGCAGCCCTACCTGATTCACTTCATGAGGATGATCCAAACGTGTTTTACATGAATATTTGGCGCCCATCATAGGGCCTAGGCAACACGAAAATTTACTTTTCCTTTCATTCTCAGACATGTCTAGGACTTCACGCACAAGTGCGGATCCCCCGCCCTGGCCCACTTGTTGGATGTGGTTGAAGCCTTACGACAGGAGAACCAAACTCTGCAAGATAGAATCCAAATGTTGCAAGCTCAAATCCAGTTGGATGATGAGATGGAGGAGAGGTTCTTGGAAGCTCAGTCGTTGGAAGAAGCCACATGGGAGGACGTGGTGTCGGAGAACTTTAAGCCGCCACCGATGGAACCCTTAGAGGGCAAGAGTGATCCTCAGGAGAACATCACGTCCATCAATAATCAGATAGAAATAATCGATGCATCAGACTCTCTGAAGTGCAAGCTCATGGCCAGAATGTTCAAGGACGTCGCCTTGCATTGATATATGAGCTTGCCAAGGTTCTCTGTCATCGGATACCAAGGCTTAACGCGCAAGATGGTTCAACATTTTGCAACCATATCCAAATTCAGATTCTTCACTTATTCATCATTGTTCATCACTCACCACTTTCATCACCAAACTCCTCTCTCAATCCTCACCTTCCTTTGAAACCTTCATTTCTTCTACACACCTTTAACCATAATCAATTCACTCCCTCACCTTCACCCAACCTTCCTTCATCCTCCACGAATTCATGAACTCCTCATAATCACCAACACCATTTCTCTCAATTCAATCAACTTTCATCATTCATTTCTCATTCTGCAAATGAACCTCAATTCACCATTTTTCCACACCTTCACGTTTCATCACCTCACCGCTCTCCGTCACCACCAATCTTCACGATCTCTACAAACCCTCAACGTTGGTCCCTCACAGTCACTCAACAACAAAAACTCAATAACAAGAACATAAGCATCGCAACGACAACATCAACACAAAAAAGAAATAACAAACGTGTCACAACAACTCAAAAGGATCATAAAGAAGAGGAGAAGAAGAGGAACCGAAGCAAGAAGGAGACTCATACCTGAGAATTTTCGCCGGAATCACCTCCGACGTTGTCGATTGAGGTAGGTAGTTGAATACTCGTTTCCACTAGTTTATTTACACAAATTTGTAGTTTAAGACCTCTGGAACTCTCTCCTATGGTGCTAATTCAAAATTATACACCATTATCATTTAATCATTGATCTTCCATTTTTAGGGTTTGTTTTTTTGAGATTAGATTGAGAATTTAGTGAAGAAATATGGGAAAACATGATTTAGATTTGAAGAGAGTAAGAGAGGACGCGTAGAATGATGAAGCTTAGAGGCTGAGTAGACCTGCGCTGCCACCGGAAGTGATTCCTGTCATGGCGGAGCAGATGAACGAACGAGAGAGAATGGAAGAGAGAGGGGGCTTTGGACATACAATGAAGCAGAATGGTCATAACAACTTAACCCCTAAACGCATTGTTCCCTTTGTTTTGTTAATTTCGTTTTCTTTTCTTTTTTAATTTTCTATGAATTAGTTTCATCTTTTTTTATTCTGAATTAGAGAAATTAGAGTGGACTCTAGGCCCACTAGATTGCAATACCCACCAGCATTTTTAGTCCATACACCTCCTCATATTTACCTTTCTAATTATCTTTTTCTTAATTTTTTTCTCACATGTTTTCCTTTAGATTCTTGATGATCTTTAATTCTTTTTTTTCAAGTAAGAATTCGTATCATGATATGTGAATATTTGGCTCACGATTCTAGAATAATTTTCTTTAAATTTAGTTCATAAAAATGTTGATACATGATGCCTAGTTCTTTTAGAAGTTTAATTGATTTTTGATTAAGGTTTTAGATGTATTCTTGACTCATTTCTTGTTGGATTTTGGTACCAATTCTCATGCATCATTTTATGCATCTTACGAACCCTTTTACTTTGATTTTAAGGTATTGATGAAAGTCACTTTGTCTTACTTATTGGACATTAACCTATTATACAATTGTTGTACTTTTGTCATTTTAATTTCACTTTAAAATAAGGAAGTCACTTTGTCTTACTTATTGGACATTAACACATTATACAATTGTTGTACTTATTGGAAGTCACTTTGTCTTACTTATTGAACCCTAAAGTGTTAGAACAAGATTTGTTCTTATCAATTATCTTAGTTTTGATGATAACAATAATATGAATTTTGCTTAAGATAATATGGTACTCTAATCCAATGCAATTTCCCTTTCAGGAAATATATATAAAGAGTACGCATAATTCAGCGCTCAGAAGATGTGTCTCAAATGGTTCAGCATGCAACATCAGAACATGGTCTGGCAAGACATCAGAAGATGGTCGAAGCAGAATCAGAACATGGGTCTATGGAAGCATCAGAAGAACATGAGATCAGAAGCACTGAAGATCAGAAGATGGTATCACGCTCAGAAGCACTTCAAGGTCAGAAGATCAGAAGATGCTGTGCACCAAGCTGTTTGACTCTGATGATATTCAAACGTCGTATTCACAAACATCAGATCAGAAGGAAGTACACGTGGCAGACTACGCTGACTGACAAAAGGAACGTTAAAGCTACTAAAGGCTACGTCAGTAGACACAGCGTGAACAAGGCTCGAGGTAGTTGACAAAAGCGTATAACATTAAATGCAAAGCTGTACGGAACACGCAAAGCATTAAATGCATTCAACGGTCATCTTCTCAACGCCTATAAATATGAAGTTCTGATGAGAAGCAAGGTTAACGATTTTCGCACCAATACAATTCAAATTCACTTGCTGAAACTCTGTTCAAATCAAAACTCAGAATCTTCATCTTCATCAAAGCTCACTACATTGCTGTTGTAATATCTTAGTGAGATTAAGCTTAAATTGTAAGAGAAATATCACAGTTGTGATTATCGCTTTTTAGAAGCATTTGTAAACTCTTGAATAGATTACATTAAGTTGTAAGGAACTAGAGTGATCAGTTGATCAGTATACTCTAGGAAGTCTTAGCAGTTAGCTGAGCAGGAAGTCTTGGCAGTTGGCTGAGCAGGAAGTCTTAGCAGTTAGCTGAGCAGGAAGTCTTGGCAGTTGGCTGAGCAGGAAGTCTTGGCAGTTGGCTGAGCAGGAAGTCTTGGCAGTTGGCTGAGCAGAAAGTCTTAGGAGTGAACTAAGCCTAGAGTGATCGTGTTGATCAGTAGACTCTAGAAAAGTCTTAGGAGTGAACTAAGCAGTTGTTCCTGGAGTGATCAGGTTGTGATCAGAAGACTCTGGAAGACTTAGTTGCGGCTAAGTGGAAAACCATTGTAATCCGTGCGATTAGTGGATTAAATCCTCAGTTGAGGTAAATCATCTCTGCGGGGGTGGACTGGAGTAGCTTCGTTAACAGCGAACCAGGATAAAAATAATTGTGCATTTTATTTTTATCGCTCAAGTTTTTAAGTCACACTTATTCAATCCCCCCCTTTCTAAGTGTTTTTCTATCCTTCAATTGGCATCAGAGCGCCGGTTCTAAGGTGCAAGCACTTAACCGTGTTTAGAAAAGATTCAGGAAGAGAAAAACGCTTCATTTAAAAGATGGTTGATGAAAGTGAAAGGACTATACCTACACCTGCATCTACATCTGGCTCTGCTGAGCAATACAACGGTAACAATGGTTATACTAGACCGCCGGTATTTGATGGTGAAAACTTTGAATACTGGAAAGATAAACTGGAGAGTTACTTTCTGGGTCTAGATGGTGATCTATGGGATCTTCTGATGGATGGTTACAAACATCCAGTAAATGCCAGAGGCGTGAAGCTGTCAAGGCAAGAAATGAATGATGACCAAAAGAAGCTTTTCAGGAATCATCATAAATGTAGAACTGTTTTGCTGAATGCTATCTCTCATGCTGAGTATGAGAAGATATCTAACAGGGAAACGGCCTATGACATATATGAGTCCTTGAAAATGACTCATGAAGGAAATGCTCAAGTCAAGGAGACAAAAGCTCTTGCCTTAATCCAGAAGTATGAAGCCTTCAAGATGGAGGATGATGAAGACATTGAAAAGATGTTTTCGAGATTTCAAACTCTGACTGCTGGATTGAGAGTTCTTGACAAAGGATACACCAAGGCTGATCATGTAAAGAAGATCATCAGAAGCTTACCCAGAAGATGGGGTCCGATGGTGACTGCATTCAAGATTGCGAAGAATCTGAATGAAGTTTCTCTGGAAGAGCTTATCAGTGCCTTGAGAAGCCATGAGATTGAGCTGGACGCAAATGAGCCTCAAAAGAAAGGTAAGTCTATTGCATTAAAATCTAATATCAAGAAATGCACTAACGCTTTTCAGGCTAGAGAAGAAGATCCTGAAGAATCAGAATCTGAAGAAGAAGATGAACTGTCCATGATTTCCAGAAGGCTAAATCAACTCTGGAAGACCAAGCAAAGGAAGTTCAGAGGCTTCAGAAGTTCAAGGAAATTTGAACGTGGAGAATCTTCTGATGAAAGAAGATTTGACAAGAAGAAGGTCATGTGCTATGAATGCAATGAGCCTGGACACTACAAGAATGAATGTCCAAATCTTCAGAAGGAAAGTCCCAAGAAAAAGTTTCATAAGAAGAAAGGTCTTATGGCAACCTGGGATGAGTCAGAAGATGATTCAGAAGATGAGCAGGCCAACTGTGCGCTGATGGCGACAGAAAATGACGGATCAGAATCTACATCAGAATCAGATTCTGAAGAGGTATTTTCTGAACTTACTAGAGATGAGTTAGTTTCCGGTCTAACTGAACTTCTGGAACTCAAGTCTCAGATCAGTCTCAAATACAAAAAGCTGAAAAAGCAATTTGAATTTGAAACAAAGAAGCTTGAGTTGGAGAATTCTGAATTAAAGGAAAAACTTTTAAAATTATCCAATAATGTTGGATCTCCTTCTGATTCAGAAAAATCCACTCCCAGTCTGAACCATATTCTGAAAGAATATGATTTAAGTTTCAGGAAGTTCCTATCTAGAAGTATTGGCAGAAGTCAGCTAGCTTCTATGATATATGCTGTGTCTGGAAACAAAAGAGTTGGCATTGGTTATGAGGGTGAAACCCCATACAAACTTGAACCTGTTGATGAAATGAAAATTACATACAAGCCATTGTATGATCAGTTCAAGTATGGCCACTCACATGATATTAGGCACACCTCACATGCACAAAGTTTTCACATTACACACACTAAGAAGCATGTGACACAACCTAGGAAATATCATGAAACTCACATTAAGAATTATCATGCTGTTCCTCCTATTGCTTACAATGTTAAACCCAAGTTCAATCAGAACTTGAGAAAATCTAACAAGAAAGGACCCAAGAAGATGTGGGTACCAAAGAAAAAGATTATTTCTTTTGCAGATTCTCTTGATAACAAAGAAGACAACATTCAACATAACTTGACACCTGGATTCAAGTTGGTCTCAACACTTGAAAGGAAGAAAGATTGTCTTTCAAGTTCTGGTTCTTAAATCTGTTGAAGAAACTTTGTTTGTAGGAATTCAGAAAAGAAAGTTTATTAGTCTTGGAACCATCTGTTTTTGTCTGTCTCTGAAGCATTGATGTTTCATTCTTGATACTACAGAATATACAAAACATTGAAACATTAATTGTGGACAAATCAGTAAACATCTGTTTTGATGATAAACTTGTTTCTGATGAAACAAAGAGCTTAAGAATTTCTGCAGATACAGTTGTGTCCTATCAGAAGCTGCAGAACAAAGAAGTAAACCTCCAGTAGCTGTGTATATCAGAAGTAATGGATCAGAAGATCATTCAGACTTATATCAGCACACTTCAGAAGGAGTATTTCCAGAAGTGAAACTTGATCAACTCAGAAGCAGTGATCAGAATCTGAAGGCGTAAAGTCTGTTCTTAATACAGCTGTCATCTATTATCTAATGATGAACACGTGTCTGTACGGTTTGTACAAAGCGTGCAGTTGAAAAGACGCCGACCTAGGTAACTGTTTTTAAATTACTTCATTTACCACGTTCTCTCTCCTCATGTCATTCATCATTTAATAAAATTGATTTCCTTTGATTCTGGAACTGTTCAATTTTTTTTCCTATATATGCTTTTCAAATCATATCATACATCTTTTTCGCTCCTTTGTCTCTCTCTCTCTTCTTGCATTCTCTCGTTTGAAAAGTTTTTAGCCGTTTTTCTAAAAACCCTAATCGAAAACCTAGTTCGCTTCTCTTGCTCGTTTTCGTTCATTCTGCATCAATGGCTGCTTCTTCATCTCTTTTTGCTGGTTCATCTACTCTTCTTCATATGCACGATGAAACACACCAGGAACTCACCCCTGTTGTTGCATGCTCCATCCCCAAAGATAAATTGGAAGTTTTGTGTGAACTCATGGTCGACTTTGATAACCTTGAAGAAAATCAATTTCATCTTAAAGAAGACATCATCTTTCAAGGATGGACCTCGTTGTTTGCTGAGTTCGTCGGCCCTGTTTATCCGGATCTTGTCAAAGAATTCTGGGTACATGCTGTGGTTGCACCAAAAGCTATACTCTCCTTCGTCCATGGAAAGTCTGTTGTTGTTACTGAAAACATCCTAAGAGTGATGTTCGATCTGAAAAATCCTGAAGGGGTTTTTGAGTCTGATCAAAGAGAAGATGTGGATGATATTCTATCCACTCTCTATAAAAATGTCAAGAAAACTACACATGTTAAGAACTTGAGAGATATCTACAGAATCTGGACAAAGATCCTTCTCGGGTGTTTCTATCATAGGAAATCAACTCATGCCTCGGATTTCATCAGTAATGATCAAAGGTATGTTCTCTATTGCATTGCCACTCAGAAGAAGGTTGATGCGATCTACATTATCTTCAACCATATGTGGAAAGCAGTAAAGGATTCCAGGAATGCTTTCAGAAAGGAAAATGCTGGAACAACCATTCCTTTTGGTAGGATTATTACAAACCTTCTGATACATTCCAAGATTGTTGAAAGTCTGGAGTCTGAAGGTATCATCAAAGATCTTGCTGTCACCACTGGATCTTGTCTGAATGCCTTCTCTTTAAAGAAGATGAAAATCATTGACACCTTTCTCAAGGTTCCTGAACCTCTAGCTGGAACAAGAACCATAAGAGAACCAGTTCTGGATGACTTTGAAACCTTCTTCAATAGTGAGGTACCTGAAGTCAAAACTGTTTATCTAAAATCTCTTGAAGAGAATAAGAGCTTTAAAGATCAAGACAAAGGTGTCCCTTTCAAAGTAAATCGCAAGAGGGAAGAAAGGACTAAAAGAAAGCATGATTATCCTTCTGCTGTCTCTAAGAAACAAGAGGCTTCTAAAAAGGTGATTGCTAATGTTGTTAAGGCCGTATCTGATGACTTTGAGAAAGAGAAAAAGAAGAAGAAGTCAAACAAAAATGAGGAGATAGTTGAAGCTGTTGAAAAGAAGATAACCAAGAAGAGGAAGATGATTATTCAAAGCTCTGATGAAGACAATATCCCTCAAGAAATTGAAAACCAACAAGAAGTTCAGGCTTATGTCAGAAGGAAAGAAATTTCTAGAGGCAAAGCAAAGATTATTCAAGAGCCAAAGAGTAAAAAGCTGAAGAAAATGGAGGATGTGACCAAAGCGCTTCTGAAGGGTTCAAAAGGTATATGCATTTCTGAACCTATTTCTGTTCCTGTTGTTTGTTCAGAAGCTACACCAATAGAGATTGTACCTACCCCTGAACCAGAAAAGGCCTCATCAGAATCACCCGTTGTTGTCCGTATTCTTACACCACCATCTTCCCCTATACCCATTCCTTCTTCACATGCAAACAAATCCAATTCTTCTCCTCCCTCACCTTTTCCCTTCACAAAATCTCCACCATCTCCTCAATCCATTCCGTCTCCCTCACCCTCCACTAATCTTGTCTCTGACCAAGCTGTTGACAATCTTGTTCTGAACATACAACCCCTTCAAACTCTCTTTCCATCTCAACCTTCTCCCAATACCACTCTTGAACATACTCCCTCCACCTCTCAAAACAATCCTTGTGATTCTCCTTTTCCAACCTCTGCATCACATGAGCAACTGCTCCGTGATTGCAACTACACTCCCAAGCCTCGTCCTGAAGCTGAAGTGGTAGTGTTAGATTCTGATACTGAAGCAGAATCTTCTTATAGGTTGGATAGAGAACCTCTTCCATACTTCATCTCCAACCCTGTTTTTTCAAAAACTCAAATAAAATCCAGCCCTGAATATTCTATTGGTGTAGTTTTTGAAAACATAAAGAAGAATCTCAGAAGTACCTTAGATTCTCTCAGAATTGCTGAAAGTTCTGGATTAAATGATGTTGCTATGCGGAACTTCTGGAGAATTTTTCGCAGAAAATCAGATGCTCTGTTTTTAGAACTTCAAGAAGCCTGTGTAGCTGCTGCTCCAAGGCCTCGTGGAATTCTGAGGAATTATGAAGACTTCTGGTTTGCTCGCCTCAAAGGAAGATATCTTTTGGAAGAGAAGCCCTTTGTGGATGAATTGGAAGTATTGAGACTGGCTGCTGCAATGGAAGCAAACCCATGCAGGGACATGGTTATCTGGATTCCTGAGTATCCTGTTCTGCTTGGAGACTTCAAGACCTTATTTGACTTTCTGAGGGAAAACCCTTCTAAGAAAGACCCTAGCTTGGTCATTCCAGAAGTTGTTGACCCACCAGAAGTGGAAGGTCCCTCTGCTCCAAGGAATTTAGCTGCCATTCTTCAGGCTCTAGAGAATGGAGACTCTGAAATTCCTGCTGCAGAGTATGGAGATGCTTCTATGCAAGAAGCAGATGCTGAAGATCATGTTGCTAAATCAGACCCTGTTGAGGATATCCCAGCAAATGATACTTCTATGGAAGCTGCAGATCAACATGTTATTCCTGTGGTTGAAAGCGGTGAAACTTCTCTTGATGAACCTTCTCGTCTTGCAAGGACTCTAGAAGCGATTCAGAGGAGACAGGATGAGCAAAGCTCACTCAATGAGAAGTATGATGCTTTCATTGAGAGGCAAGAAGAACACAACAATGATGTCAAACAGATGCTGGCCAAGATCTTGTCAAGACTAGGGCCATCTTAGATTGAGTCTATGTTGTTTCTTTCTTTTCTTTGCATCTGTTTTGTTTCTGTGCATCTGATTTTTTCATCTTGTACTTCTGTACCCATTGGTTGAACCTTAATGAAATCATTTTCTTCCTCCATGTGTTCTGTTTTATTCATCTGAATCTTTTCTATTTTTTTGATGATATGACAAAAAAGGGGGAGAAATACTGTGATAAATGATTTGATTTAATCAGTTACATTCACTAACATGAACTGCAAGTTCTATATGGTTTAAGTGTTTTGCAGGTACAAAGAAGTGAAGTGAATCTTCAAAGCAAACACTAGAAGCAAAACCATTGAAACTGAAGCAAGCTGAGTGCTGTCAAGCTTCAGAGATCAGAAGCAAGAAAGAAGAATGAATCAGAAGCACTGATAATAGAATTTGAACATTCCTGTTCTGACAAAATTCTATTTGCCCTGATACACATAATGTTATGGCTTTGATACATTATTTGCTCTGATACATGTTTTTAGCCTAAAATGCTCTGATACATTTGGCTCTGATACATATCATGTATTTGAATATACATTTTATGTTCTAACTCGTTCATGCTGACTTTTGTCGTTTAGTTTTTGTTCTGTAACATTTCAGGATGTAGAGATGCTCAAATGATGCTCTGGTACATTCAACAATGTTCTGATACAAATCTAGCATGAAGTGATGTTAGTAGACATTCAAAGTTCTGAAGCTATCCGAGGGAAGCAGAAATCAGAAGATGTGAATGTTCTAAAAGATCCAGAAATTCAAGTTCTGAAGCTGTCCTGAATGGAAGCAGAAGTCAGAAGCTGTGAATGTTCTGAAGATCAAAGAAATTCAAGTTCTGAAACTGTCCTGAATGGAAGCAGAAGTCAGAAGCTGTGAATGTTCTGAAGATCAAAGAAATTCAAGTTCTGAAGCTGTCCTGAATGGAAGCAGAAGTCAGAAGCTGTGAATGTTCTGAAGATCAAAGAAATTCAAGTTCTGAAGCTGTCCAATGGAAGCAGAAGTCAGAAGCTATGAATTCTCTGAAGGCAGAAGCTCATATGATCGTCTCTACCGAAATAATCAGGGAAGTCTTTTATTAAAGCTCTTCGAGTATTTATTTCAGGGGGAGATTATTTATCTCAGGGGGAGATTGTTAATCTCAGGGGGAGACATATTCATATGCTTATGCTATAGCTGTGCAATTTGTCTTTTGCCGTCTACTCTTTCTGATCGCAAATTCATATCATTTATATATGTTTTTGTCATCATCAAAAAGGGGGAGATTGTTAGAACAAGATTTGTTCTTATCAATTATCTTAGTTTTGATGATAACAATAATATGAATTTTGCTTAAGATAATATGGTACTCTAATCCAATGCAATTTCCCTTTCAGGAAATATATATAAAGAGTACGCATAATTCAGCGCTCAGAAGATGTGTCTCAAATGGTTCAGCATGCAACATCAGAACATGGTCTGGCAAGACATCAGAAGATGGTCGAAGCAGAATCAGAACATGGGTCTATGGAAGCATCAGAAGAACATGAGATCAGAAGCACTGAAGATCAGAAGATGGTATCACGCTCAGAAGCACTTCAAGGTCAGAAGATCAGAAGATGCTGTGCACCAAGCTGTTTGACTCTGATGATATTCAAACGTCGTATTCACAAACATCAGATCAGAAGGAAGTACACGTGGCAGACTACGCTGACTGACAAAAGGAACGTTAAAGCTACTAAAGGCTACGTCAGTAGACACAGCGTGAACAAGGCTCGAGGTAGTTGACAAAAGCGTATAACATTAAATGCAAAGCTGTACGGAACACGCAAAGCATTAAATGCATTCAACGGTCATCTTCTCAACGCCTATAAATATGAAGTTCTGATGAGAAGCAAGGTTAACGATTTTCGCACCAATACAATTCAAATTCACTTGCTGAAACTCTGTTCAAATCAAAACTCAGAATCTTCATCTTCATCAAAGCTCACTACATTGCTGTTGTAATATCTTAGTGAGATTAAGCTTAAATTGTAAGAGAAATATCACAGTTGTGATTATCGCTTTTTAGAAGCATTTGTAAACTCTTGAATAGATTACATTAAGTTGTAAGGAACTAGAGTGATCAGTTGATCAGTATACTCTAGGAAGTCTTAGCAGTTAGCTGAGCAGGAAGTCTTGGCAGTTGGCTGAGCAGGAAGTCTTAGCAGTTAGCTGAGCAGGAAGTCTTGGCAGTTGGCTGAGCAGGAAGTCTTGGCAGTTGGCTGAGCAGGAAGTCTTGGCAGTTGGCTGAGCAGAAAGTCTTAGGAGTGAACTAAGCCTAGAGTGATCGTGTTGATCAGTAGACTCTAGAAAAGTCTTAGGAGTGAACTAAGCAGTTGTTCCTGGAGTGATCAGGTTGTGATCAGAAGACTCTGGAAGACTTAGTTGCGGCTAAGTGGAAAACCATTGTAATCCGTGCGATTAGTGGATTAAATCCTCAGTTGAGGTAAATCATCTCTGCGGGGGTGGACTGGAGTAGCTTCGTTAACAGCGAACCAGGATAAAAATAATTGTGCATTTTATTTTTATCGCTCAAGTTTTTAAGTCACACTTATTCAATCCCCCCATTTCTAAGTGTTTTTCTATCCTTCATAAAGGACATGCAATAGCTTAGAATTTATTGTTTCCTTGCTTGTATGACTTGTATGCTAAAAAAGATAAAATCAAAAAATTATAAAACCAATTTCAAAAATAATATAAAATAAAGCTTGGTCCCAAGCCAAGCCATTTTTAAAAACAAGTAATTAAAATTCTTTCTTCCACCTCTCTCCTTAGGATTTTCCACACCATCCATCATATTACCCGTAAGTCAAGTGCTTATGCCTCACAATCAACTCCAACAAAATTCATCACTACTCCATCATCTAAATCCAAAAATCAAGTCTTGTGTGTTCTTCACCCGTAAGTTGAGTGCTTAGGCCTCGCAATTCACCTAACTTTACCCAATTCACCCCCTTTCACTTCACCCCACGCATTTCATTCATGTTTATTCATTCCCAACTTAAGACTAAAACCTTGATCCTTGTACCAAGTGTCTTTTCCAAACTTCCTTTCCCAATACTTCTTAAAACACCTTAAAAATCAGAATGAGTTTAATTCGGTCCTCATAGAGTGAAAAAAGAGGAAGTTAGGATACTATCCTATCATGCTCTCAAGTATCTAATTGTGTGGTCGTATTTAATCTATGGTTGGATACTTGTCTCCCTATAAGGACTAAAATTAAACTTGTCATGCTCTTTCACAAACAAAACCTTTTGGATTCACATCCACCTAAAATCAACACAACAATTAAACGTGGCATCTTGCCTTGAGGGCGTAACTCAAAACCTTTTCATAAAAGGGCGTGTTATTTCCTTTCTACCGCAACACAAGTAACGCATAAGCCGTAACACCTAATGCTATAATGTGAACGTTAAAAATGCCACTAAAAACAGCAAACACACAAGCATTTTCTAGATGAACTACGAATATCTAACTTCTTCATTGCACCATGAGGATACATAGGCATATGGTTCTGAAAGTCCTAGAGAACACACTGATTTAAAACCTATTTCCCCCTAATTAAATCCATCATATAGAAATTAAACCCTAAGATAACATCCTTACACATAGAACAAACGAAAAGGTTCCCATCGAGTACGATAGATATAAGTGGTGCTAATATCTTCCCTTTGTATAACCGACTCGTGAACCTTGATCTTGGTTGCAAGACCATCTTATCATTCCTTTTGGGGTTTTCTTGATGTTTCCCATTCCATTTGGCATAAATAAAATTCCATGGCAACATTGTTTTATTGGCGTAGCGACAAGTCCCCACTTCTAAACCCCAGACTTATCATTGATTCGCACCTCTGAATACGTGACGAATCGTCTATTTCAATACTAACATGTATGATGCATGACATACAAATAATGCACAACACTTATGGTTCCACTTCTAACCATATACAACATGTCATAAGGCACTCATTGATTCCTCACTTCAAACTATACACCTCACCGCAACATTTATAATTTCATGCACACATAATTACAAACTCAACTTAATTATTATTTTATCCTATAATAATTCATCAATCAATCGAAGCAGTACCAAACAGTGTTAGTCAATACCTTAAAGAACCAATATTAATAAAAACATAATGCTAACAAATGATTCGAAATAGCCAACTCTGCACTTTCATCCTCGTCAGTCGGTCATTGGCTCGTTGGGTGAGCTCTCGTTGGACGAAACCACTGCTCTCCAGGCGATACCCTAGAACTAGAAAACTCACATCTCGTTGGGAGAGATCTTCCTTCGCCCGGCGAAGGCTCGTTGGGCGAGACGTTGTCATCGTTGGGCAAAAACACTGAACATAAAACCAGAAAAATATGATTTAACCATTAAAGCTCTACCAAAGCCCTGATTTTAGCCCCAAATAGCACTGAAAACATTATACACATGTTGTAACATGTTTATTACATCGATTAATCACTGATTGTACACCTAATCCATTAATATGTCATGAATTTAAGTTTATGACCATAGCACACTAAGGGAAATTGCGATACCCTTTTTCGTCCCTTAACTTTACCTCGGGGTCCATTTTGGTCCCTTAATTTTTAAAATGTTCAAATAGACCCTTATCTATTAAAAAGGTAGCACGTTAGTCCTTTTCGTCTATTTGATGGAAACAGACGTTTACTGGTGTATGTGTGGCATCTGACGTGTCTATGTTTTGCACGCATGGCAGGTTACGTGGCATGTGTTATCACCAAGGTCCAGAAAATTCTAAAAATTATTCTAAAATTTTGCCCATACCAAGGATTCAAACTGAGGGCACCTTGGTTATTGTACACATTAGTGTACCGTTGGGCCATGTTCATTTTTGTTGATTTCTTTTGCTTCTAAATTTAAATGTTTTACAACTGTAAGTAGCAACTGTAAATTTTCTAAATTTTCACAGGCCCTCTGAATCTTACCTTTAAAGTAGCAACTGTAAATTTTGTTTTACATTATGGGGTGAAACTTATAAGATAAGTGTATGCTCTTGAAGTAATTTTTATTATAATCAGATTTCTACTTTTTCATGTGATATCTTGAAATGTTATTTTATCATAAGACAGTTTGAGAAAAATGAACATATAATTTTTGGTTTTAAGTTGCCAATTTCACAGCATTTTATCTATAGATTATATGTATTGGAAAAAGGATATAAAGATACAAATAACTATTCAGTATTTAATCCACTACCTCTTATAGAAACATATTTTGCTTCCTCTCATCACAAACTTGGATTTCGTGTTTGGTAATAATAACTTCACTTAATTTCTAGATTCTTTAGCATGTTTTTTGTTTTAAAACTATAATGTTATTTGTTATTGTTGTGTTTAGATGATGAAGCAGAATCATGGTCGAAGCTTTCTTGTGTTGATTCCAGGAGATAAGGTTCCAAAATTCATAGCTATGACAAGTGCATGTAATCCTCCAATTCATAGCTACGTATCATTCTCAATTTTTAGATAAACTATTGCAGCACATGAACCTGTTATTGACATCTTACGTAAAAAAGTCATAGCATGTGTCATATATTGATGATAATGGCTATAAGTACTTAGCTCTTAGTGATAAAGTTACATCATTTTGGGTTATGTTTGAAAGGGCTTAAGTGAAACATAACTAGAATAGCATAACAGTGTCAGTTTTTGTGACCATATTCTCATTTATATACTACATAACCGAGCTCAAACACCCAAAAAGAGGAGAGTTGTGTCAGGTAATTAATAGGAAAAGAAATGGTTGCAGTAGTTGAATAAGTAGTTGTAGAAGCAAAATAAATCAAAACAAATGAACATGGCCCAGCGGTACACCAATGTGTACAATAACCAAGGTGTCCTCAGTTCAAATCCTTGGTGTGGGCAAAATTTTGGAATAATTTTTAGAATTTTCTGGACCTTGGTGATAACATATGCCACGTAACCTGCCATGCGTGTAAAACATAGACACGTTACATGCCACACATACACCAGTAAACTTTCCTTAATAAAAACATAACGCTAACAAAGAATTGATTCGAAATAGCCAGCTCTGCACTTTCATCCTCGTCAGTCGGCCATTGGCTTGCTGGACAAAACCATTGCTCACCAGGCAATACCCCAGAACTAGATTCACATCTCGCTGGGAGAGGTCTTCCTTCGCCAGGCGAAGGCTCGCTGGGTGAGACGTTGTCATCGTCGGGCAAAAATGCTAAGAACATAAAACCAAAAAAAATATGATTTCACCATTAAAGCTATGACAAAGCCCTGATTTTAGAGCCAAATTGCACTGAAAACACTATACACATGTCGTAACATGTTTATTACATCGATTAATCACTGATTGTACACCTAACCCATTAATATGTCATGAATTTAAGTTTATGACCATAGCACACTAAGGGAAATTGCGATACAAAGCGAAGCTGACAACACATTTTTCCTTTAGTTGATTCTTCTGAATGATGCATGATCAGTGATATAACAATTATCTCTTGTGGTAATTAACAACTTTGACGGAGATCCGGGTGAATGATCATATGTGTTGAACGATGATCAACGCCTTCACTCAATCCACACAAATTGATTGCCTTCAATCTTAGTGTTAGCTGCTACGAATGAAGAATTGAGTGAGAGAGAAATAAAAAAATTATGGCGACGATTTCACAAACCAAATTTCATCAACTGAGAAAGTTTATGCACAAGGGTTGTATTTATAGAACCACTTGTGTGGGCTGCAAGCTAAAAAACCCAACTTAAGTGCACCATATAATAATAATGTGAGATATTGGATCGAACTCTAGTGGGTCGAAGAGTAGCTTTGAGTTCGACAGGATTTATGCATGTCGTTGAAGTATGTTCACATGCTGGTGTCGAAGACCTACATACTATATTCGAAGTGTGTTCTAGTATGTGGGCGTCGAAATGCTAGGGTTGTTAGTATTTTCAAATTTGGCCTGTTTGTTATGTTCAATTGTTTAAGTTAACTCGTATCCTAAGTTAGCTTGAAATTGGTATTTGTGAAAAATCCCATTAGTGTAGTATGTTAGGTTTATTATAAATAGCATACTAGTCTTCATCATTGCATACTGAAAATCCTAATTTAGGGTGAGAGGGTTATTTGTTATTCTTGTAACACTTGTAATCTTGATTGAAATATAAAATAAAGAATAACAGTTATAAACAATTTCTTTGTGTTCTTATTGCTTCCCTACTTTTTTCTTACCCTTGTGGGTTTCTTTCCAAAAGAAACCTATTATTGTAATCCTGGCATCATTTTTTCACAAAAAATTGGTGCGGTGAGTGTGGAGAAGATGCCTTAAATAAAATATGAGATTGAAAAGTTCACCGGAGTGAACAATTTCGATCTGTGGTGCTTGAAGATGAAAGTCGACTGGTCCAGCAGGGTTGTTTGGAATTGTTGAAGGGAGCAGCAATGATGGACGTTGCGTTAACATAAAAAGAAGAGACGACCATGATAGAGAAAGACAATAGCGCAATCTTGTTGATCCTTGGTGATAAGGTTCTTCGACATGTATCGATGGAGACGACGACATCAGGGTTATGGATGAAACTTGAAACTTTGTACATGACCAAATCGCTGGTAAAGTGACTCTACCTAAAGCAAGCTTGTATTCATTCAATATGATTGAAGACAAAGTGTTGGCTGAGCAGTTGGATATGTTCAACAAGCTGATTCTCAATCTTAAAAATATTGATGTGAAGATCGATGAAGAAAATTAAGCGCTGTTGTTGTTGTGCACTTTGCCTAGAACACATGCTCACTTCAAAGAAACTCTCTTGTATGAAAGGGAGTCCCTGACCTTCGAAGAAGTTCAATCAACCTTGTATTCTAAGGACTTTAACAAACTAAAGGAGCATAAATCTTCGATAGTTGGTGAAGGTTTGGCCGTTAAGGGAAAATTCTTGCGAAAAGATGGTAAGTTCGACAAGAAGAAAGGCAAAAGTCAGCAGAAGTCTTACATTGGCAAAGCATTTGGTATTCGATGCTATCATTATAAGAAGGAGGGCCATACAAGAAAAGTGTGCCCTGGACGCCTGAAAGATCATGGAGGTAAGGATAATGGCAACACATCCATTGTTTAAGATAATTTCTAATCATATGATGTTCTTGTGGTTTCGAGCAGTGACTCTAGTAAGGAGTGGGTTATGGATTCATGTTGCACTTGGCACATGACTCCAAACAAATACTTGTTTGATGAATTATGTTATCGAGATGATGGGTCTGTATTGCTTGAAAACAACATAGTTTGCAAGATTGCAAGTGTTGGATATATGACATTCGAGCTCCATGATGAGTCAATAAAGTTGTTGACTGAAGTCAGGCATGTACCTCATTTGAAGAGAAATTTGATTTTTCTTGGTGAATTCGACAAGAAAGTATATGTTTTCTAAGGAAAGAAAAGTATCCTAAGAGTCATGAAGTAGTCGAAGGAAGTCTTGAGAGGTGTGAAGAAAAAAGGCTTGTATATCCTTGCGGCTGAAGTTGTAAGTGATTTGACAAATGTTGCATCCATGAAACCTTTGTCGAAGACGGAAATTCGGTACATGAGATTGGGCCATGTCAGTGAAAGGGGTATGGTCGAATTGGGGAAACAAAATCTGCTTGGTGGAGACAAAGTTGAAAAGCTGGAGTTTTATGAACCATGTGTACTTGAAAAATCTTGCAGAATGAAGTTCAACAAAGGCAAACAAAGAACACATGGATACCTTGATTACATCCATGTTGATCTTTCGGGGCCTGCAAGGTGTCCATCACAAGGAGCAAGGTATTTTCTATCTACAGTATATGATTATTCCATAAAACTAGTAACAAACCCGTGCGTTCGCACGGGTTCTGGTACGGGACGCGCATTTGTTTCAAATATATATTTTTTAATAGAAAAAAATTAAATTAAAAGTAATTAACATTTTGTGGAAAAAAATAAGAACAATTAACATTAAATTGTGTCTAAAGAAAATAAGGAACAAAATTGAAATCACCAAAATTAAATTGTGTCTAAATAGCCTTTTGTAACTTCACGTTCCCGTTAATAATCAATATTTTGATCAGTAACTTCATGCTCCCATTAATATTTAATATTTTGCTCAGTAACTTCGTTCCCGTTAATTTCAAAATATTTTGATTAGTAACTTCATGTTTCCGTTAATATTCAATATTTTGATCAATAATTTTGTGTTCATATTAATATTAAATATTTTAGTCAGTAACTTCAAGTTCACGTTAATATTCAATATTGTGATCAGTAACTTCATGTTCCCGTTAATATTTAATATTGTGATCAGTAACTTCATGTTCCCGTTAATATTCAATATTTGAATCAGTAACTTCCGGTTCCCGTTAATATTTAATATTCTGATCAGTAACTTCATGTTCCCGTTAATATTCACTATTTTGATCAGTAACTTCATGTTCCCTTAATATTCAATATTTTAATCAGCAACTTTAGGTTCCCGTTAATATTCAATACTGTGATCAGTAACTTCATGTTCCCGTTAATATTCAATATTTTAATCAGTAACTTCAAGTTTCCGTTAATATTCAATATTGTGATCAGTAACTTCATATCCCTGTTAATAAAAAATATTTTAATCAGTAACTTCAGGTTCCCGTTAATATTCAATATTGTGATCGGTAACTTCATGTTCCCGTTAATATTCAATATTATGATAAGTAACTTCATGTTTCCGTTAATATTCAATATATATATTGTGATAAATAACTTCATGTTCTTGTTAATAAAAAATATTTTAATCAGTAACTTCAGGCTTCCGTTAATATTCAATATTGTTCAGTTAGACGAATTTGGATACATAATTTATTTTAAATAAAAATGTTAAAAAAAAGAAAAAAGTTAGATAATTAATTGATTATTTCGTATATAAAAATATTTAGATCAATAATAGATTTTCTCCCGTATACCATTTTTGGATTAAAAATATCTAATCATAAATACCATTTCTCGTATATAAAAATATTTAGATTAATAATAGATTTTTTTGTCCGTATACAAACTTCATTTTTGTTTATGTATCATTTACAAAAATATTTGGATCAATAGTAAATTTCGTATATAAAAATATTTAGATCAATAATAAATTTTTTTCCGTATACCATTTTTGAATAAAAAATATTTGGGTCATAAATACCATTTTTCGTAAATAATAGATTTATTTCCATATACAAATATTATTTTTTTTAGGTATCATTTACAAAATTATTTGGATCAATATTAAATTTTCGTATATTAAAATATTTAGATCAATAATATATTTTTTCCTTATACAATTTTTGGATCAAAAATATTTGATCATAAATATCATTTATCGTATATAAAAATATTTAGATCAATAATAGATTTTTCCCCGTATACAAGCC
This sequence comes from Vicia villosa, assembly GCF_029867415.1. Lineage (NCBI taxonomy): Eukaryota > Viridiplantae > Streptophyta > Magnoliopsida > Fabales > Fabaceae > Vicia > Vicia villosa. The sequence goes on along the minus strand of NC_081182.1, from coordinate 36,915,941 downwards.
TCATTTTTGTTTAGGTATCATTTACAAAAATATTTGAATCAATAGTAAATTTCGTATATAAAAATATTTAGGTCAATAGTAAATTATTTTCCCGTATACCATTATGGAATAAAAATATTTGGATCATAAATACTATTTTTCGTAAATAATAGATTTTTTTCCATATACAAATATTATTTTTGTTTATGTGTCATTTACAAAAATATTTGGATCAATATCACATTTTCGTATATAAAAATATTTAGAAAATAATAGATTTTTTGGCCTATTCCATTTTTGGATAAAAAATATTTGAATCATAAATAACATTTTTCGTAAATAAAAATATTTAGATCAATAATAGATTTTTTTCTCGTATACAAACTTCATTTTTGTTTAGGTATCATTTACAAAAATATTTGGATCAATAGTAAATTTCGTATATAAAAATATTTAGATCAATAGTAGATTTTTTTTTCTGTATATCATTTTTAAATAAAAAATATTTAGATCATAAATACCAATTTTCGTAAGTAATATAATTTTTTCGTATACAAATATTATTTTTATTTAGGTATCATTTACAAAAATATTTGGATCAATATTAAATTTTCGTATATAAAAATATTTAGATCAATAATAGATTTTTTGAATAAATTTTTCCTGTATATCATTTTTGACTAAAAAATATTTCGATCATGAATATCATTTTTCGTATATAAAAAATATATATCAATAATAAAATATTTTTTGTGGAAGAAAGAAGTGAGAAAGTGATGAAAGATAAAAAAAAATAGAGAATGGAGAGAGATTTGATAAGTTTAATAAAATATAAGAGTTGTATTATTTTAATAATAAAATTAAGAACTTTTTGGTGCAAAGACCAAAAAACCACAATTTTAATGTGGTGGCAAAAAGTTAAATAAGGGTGTTTTTGACTTTTCCACAACCATTAATTTTCTTATATTATAGATTATGGGTATTCATCCAGAAGACTAAGGATGAAACTTTTGAGAATTTCAAAAGTTGGAAGACTGTGGTAAAAAATCAGACTGACAGAAAGGTCAAGAGGTTGAAAACCGACAATGGCCTTGAATTTTGCAATGACTCGTTTGACAGTTTTTGTGCTGCCTATGGTATTGCAAGGCACAAAACTACTATAGGTACTCCACAGCAAAATAGTTTGGCTGAAAGGTTTAATTGAACTATTTTGGAGAGAGTTAGATGCATGTTGACTAGTGCTGGGTTAAAGAAGGTGTTTTAGGCTGAGGCTGTTTCGATAACAACAAATCTAATAAACATGTGTCCTTCGACTGCGTTAGATATGAAGACTCCTAAGAAGTTTGGTCAGGACATCCACCAGATCTCTACAAACTAAGAGTATTTGGCCGCATAGCCTATGATCACATTAGGCAAGGCAAGGTCAAACCTAGAGCTCTGAAATTCATGTTCATGGGATACCATGAAGGAGTCAAAGCTTATAGGCTATTGTGCCTAGAGTCAGGTCATAGGAGGAGTATCACCATACGAGATGTAGTTTTTAATGAAGATGAAATGGCTTTTCAGGAAACTAATGATGTTGGTCGAAGTGCAAAAATATCTGACGAAGAGTTGAAACAAGTAGAGATTCCTGTTGAGGTGGAGCATGTTGATGCTGAATTACATATCCCAAATGAAGTCGAAGAAGAAGCAGAAGATGTTGAGGAAGTCTGGGAAATTGTCTATGACTACCTATTGTCAATAGGTTGAGAAGAGTCATCAATCCACCTCAAAGACTTGGGTTTGTAGATCTTATAGCTTATGCCTTAATTTCTGCAAGTGAGGTTCCAAACGAAGAACCTAAAGGCTATAAGGAAGTTACGAGGAGTTGAGATAAGACATGACAACTGATCAAGAAACCTGCTGGAGCAAGGTTAGTCAACTGTAAATGGATATTCAAAGTTAAGTAAGGAGTTGAAGGAGTGGCGTCAAAAAGATATAAGGCAAGGTTGGTCGCAAGGGGTTTCACTCATAAAGAAGGTGTTGACTTCAATGGCGTATTTTCTCCTATTGTGAAGCATAGGTCCATTCGAATGTTGCTTGCCATGGTGGCACAATTCGATCTTGAACTGGAATAGATAGATGTGAAGACTGTGTTATTGTATGGCGATCCAAATGAAACAATCCTGATGAGGCAACCTGAAAGGTATGTCGAAAAGAGGAAGGAAGATTATGTGTGCAAGCTAAAGGGATACTTATATGGATTGAACATTCTCCTCGATAGTGGAATAGGAGATTCGACAAGTTCATGGCATGCCAAATTTTCGTTAGAAGCCAGTTTGACCACTGTAATTACTTTCGATTTTGACCTGGTAATTCATTTGTTATTTTGTTGCTTTGTGTGGATGATATTCTCATAGCAAGCAACAATGTCGAAGATGTAATGAGGGTGAAGGTTGAACTCAGTAAGGAGTTCAATATGAAGGATCTGGGAGCTACATCTAGGACTTTTGGGATTAACATTCGGAGAGATAGAAATCAGTCGAAATTATGCCTATCTCAAGAGGCATACTTACGAAAGATTCTCGGAAAGTTTGGTATGTCGAATTCAAAGCCTGTTTTGACTCCGACAAACCTTAATTCAAGCAGAGTATAGATCAGTGTTCTTGTACTGATATCAAAAGAGCTTATATGCATAGCATTCCATATGCTAATATAGTAGGGTTTTTTTTATGTATGTTATGGTGTATACTAGACCCGTCATAGCATATGTAGTAAGTCTTTTAAGCTGGTACATGGTGAATCCTGGAAAGGCTCACTGGAAAACATTGAAGTGGATTCTAAGGTACATAAATGGGTATCGAAATAGAGTCCTAATTTATGGTGGAGTCTTGGGTGTAGATAATAAAGAAGTAATCGAAGGATATGTCGACTCTAATTATGCAGACTGTATGGATTCTAGAAAATCTATTTCTGAATATGTTTTCACTATATTTGGCATAACAATTAGTTGGAAAGCTACTCTTCAAAAGGATGTTGCTTTATCAACCACTGAGGTGGAGTATATTGCCCTAGCTGAAGATGTGAAAGAAGCATTGTAGCTTGAAGGTTTTGCAAAGGAGCTGAAACTTCAAGGTAGAGGTATCACTGTTAAATGTGATAGTCAAAGTGCAATACACCTGTGGAAGAATTCAACCTATCATGAGTGAATCAAGCATATCAAAGTGAGGTTGCATTTCGTCAGAGGAGTAATCGAGCGTGGAGAAGTCCAAGTGCTGAAAGTTTCGAAAGATCATAATGTTGCTGATATGATCATCAAGACACTGCCCAATTACAAGTTTTTCCACTGTATGCAGTTGATAAAGTTGCATGAAGAAAGTTAGTTTGTCCTTTGATATTCAAGTTTGTTCCAAGGTGGAGATTTGTAAGATATTGGATCGAACTCTAGTGGTTCAAAGAGTAGCTTCGGGTTCGACAAGATTTATGCATGCCGTCGAAGTATGTTCACATACTGGTGTCGAGGACCTACATAGTGTAGTCGAAGTATGTTCTAGTATGGGGATGTCGAAATTCTAGGGTTGTTAGTATTTTCGAATTGGGCCTGTTTATTATGTCCAATTTTTTAAGTTAGCTTGTACCCTAAGTTTGCTTGAAATGAGTATTTGTGAAAAAGTCCATTAGCGTAGTATGTTAGATTTATTATAAATAGCATACTAGTCTCTCATTATTGCATACTGCAAATCCTAATTTAGGGTGAGAGGGTTATTTGCTATTCTTGTAACACTTGTAATCTTGATTAAAAGAGAAAGTAAATAATAATAATTATAACCAATTTCTTTGTGTTCTTATTGCTCCCCTACTTTTTTCTTACCCTTGTGGGTTTCTTGGCAAAAGAAACCTATTATACTTTGTGATTCCGATATCGTTTTTTCACAAATAATAATAATAATAATATCATATTATTCTAATAACGATTATTATAATAAGCATATTTTATTATTAGATTTAATAACTATAATAATAACCATTATTATTATATTATACGATGTTCTATATTTCACTTAAGTACACTGTATCTTATGATATTCCATAATTCTCTTAAGTACACCATACCTTACAGTGTTCCTTATTTATTCTATCTCTTATCAATTTGTCCTTATGTGTGTGAGCTTGTAGGTTCTCGTGAAGTTGACAATTATATTAAATCATACATTTAATATAATAAACAGTGAGCGGTATCTATCAACACATCAATGCTATCTGTTCTGGACTGGGCCAAGGCTAGGCCCAACACCGCTTTCGGCCCAATAAGCCTCAGAGGCCCATGAATAGTTCATTGCCTTCCCGACACGCCTTGCTCGGCACTAACACCCTACCCGGAGCGGACGACCTTGCTCGGCGTTAACTCTCCCCCGGACATCATCCTTGCCGAGGACCCTGCTCCGCGCAGGGCTCTTTCATATCCAATCCTCCGAATAACTCGGATCCCACGTGGCTCCTAAAAGACCGCGTCTTCCCTTGGACTTCGGAGCGGTTAACCAGGACAGAGGGCGTACACGCACCTCCGATATTTCCGCCCAGGAAACCTGGCAGTCTCCTAGTTGGGCTTGGGAATCCAACCCAATAGCGAGATCATGGCCCAGCGCTGGGGGCTATATATACCCTCTTTGACTAGAGGGTCAGGTATTCAATTCTCTTCTAACCTTAGCTAGTACTTGCTCTCCTTTGCTCATCTACTCACTTTGGCATCGGAGTACCTTGCAGGTACACCCCCCCTCACTTCACGAAGACCAGCATCCGAGCAGGCCTTGACGATTCTTCTGATCAGGTACGCTCAGTGGCGCCGTCTGTGGGAATCAAGCTTCCCCTTCTTTAAAAAAAACAAAGATCAAAAGCTAATCCATCCTTCGATCGTCATGGCCGGTAACAACAACAACACTGTCCTCGTCCCGACCCCCGATCCTTTCCGTCTTACGGACATGATCGAGGAATCCAGCCAGGCTCTGCATCGACGGGGAGGTCGGCGACACTCTGCTGAAAGGAATGGGAGGACAGGTCATGAGACCCCCCAATCCGTCAGAAGACCACCACCTCAGCACGTCGAGCAGGCTCAGAATGACGAGGCCGAGCAGCTCCAACCTCAGAACAACGGAGAGGACGCAACTCGGAACGATCGCAACGCCGAGTTGATCCAAACCCAGCCTGAACAACCGCTGACTCGCGTCCAACACGAGACGGACCACAGGGACGGGCAGACTGCCTCCTCCTCCACCCGTTCCCGTGAGAGACCGAGAACTCACCATCGGCAGACTCGGGATGCTACAGATGCCCATGGGGAAACCGACCCCTCGACCCTCGTCATCCTCAAAGAGCTGCAGCGGACCAACCGCCTCATCCGACTCCAGGGCGAACGGATTGAGAAACTGGAAAAGAGGCACCGTCACCGCTCTCCCCCGCGGAGACACCGTCGATCGCGTTCCTCCTCTTCGCGCTCCCCGCCTAGGAGGACTCGCCGACGCTCACCATCCTCCTCTCGGTCTCCACCGAAAAGATCCCGCCGCCAAAGGTCCTACTCGCGCTCCCCTCTGCGGAAAAGCAGGAAAAATCGGAGGCCTGAACCCGCAGAGGAAGAGAGCCCTTCTCCCGACAGAGAGGAAAGAAGGCTCGCCAGGAAGGGGAGGAAACCTCGCAAGGAGGAACCCGCCCGGCGTAACACACGCTCGATCTCTCCGAGCGCCAGCGACGAGGAGGAATTCCGCAGCCCCTTGTCTGAAAGCATTAGAAGGGCCCGCCTTCCCCGAGGAATGGAAAAACCCCCGACTTTGGATGCATACGACGGGACTACAGATCCCGACGACCACATCAGGAACCTGGAGGCCGTCATGGAGTATCACGTCGTCCAAGGCTCCATCAAATGTCGGATCTTCCCGACCACGCTCCGGAAGGGGGCAATGACCTGGTACAGGAATCTCCCTCCCAACTCCATCAAGTCTTGGGCCGAGCTCAAGGAACTCTTTCTGAGTCACTTCACTGCTTCCCGCCGTCAACCGAAATCAGAGGCAAACCTCGAAGCTGTAGTCCAAGGGACCGACGAGCCTCTCCGAGACTACCTCGACAGATTCAACAAGGAGGCCGTCCAAGTGGAGACAACCGACTACATGAAAAGGTATCTCCTCGAGCGAGGGCTCCTCCCCGGCAGCGAATTCAGGAAAGCGATAAAGATCGAAAAAATGCGATCTATGAACGCCATCTTGAAAAGGGCGCAGGCTTTCATCTCCTTCGAGGAAGGCGAAGCGGCCGCAGTCAAAGCATCGAGGGGAAATGGCGTTACTCGGAGCTCGAGCCAAGACCCGTCCGCCGCGCCCCGAGCAAACGAAAGAAAGAGGGACGACAGGTCCCGCGACACAAAGGAGCGCAGAGGGCCAGCGGGGCGCTTCAACGACTATACCCCCCTGAAAGTTTCACGGGAGAAGATCCTGGCCGAGTGCATAAACGCCGAGTTCAGAAACTCCAACATCAGGCCCCCGAAGCCGAATCCCTCCCGGCCGGGGACCGACAAGTCCAAATACTGCAAGTATCACAAGAGCCACGGGCACCTGACGGACGAGTGCATACACCTGAAGGACGCCATCGAGACACTGATCAAAGAGGGTCACCTTTCTAAGTACACAAAGAGAGGAGACCCTCCCAGAAGAAAGGACCGTCGGAGCTCCGACGAGGGCAACTCACCGAATGCCAGGCCGCTGCAGGTGGCACTATCCGTCACCCGACCAGAAGACTTCATACCCTCGGTCGGAGTGACATCTGCCCTTAGCGTCTGGGAAGGGTTCCCGACAGCAATGCTGATATCCAACGGCGGGGACCCTGGCTCCCTCACAATCGGCTCCGTGAAAAGGAAGTTCGACGAGTTGATCAGCGCCACCACGGACCTGACCCCGACCCTGAGGAGGTTCAAAGGGAGGTCAGAACCGATCACTTTCTACTTGGAGGAGCTACCCGGTGGCGCTCCGAACGCCACAATCCCACTGCTTGTGCGAGCAAGGATGGCGAACTTCGACGTCCGACGGGTCCTGGTCGACGAGGGAAGCTCGGTCGACATCATGTACTCCCACCTCTTCCAAACCCTACAGCTGGACGACTCGCATCTCACTCCTTACGTGGGATCCGACCTCCAAGGATTCAACGGGTCAACCACGAAGCCGTGGGGTTACGTCGAACTGCTCGTCTCCTTCGGGGAGGGGGAAGCTTCCAGGCAAGTCAAGACACGGTTCTTGGTGATAGACTGCAAGACCCTCTACAACTGCATCATCGGGCGCCCCTCTTTGGCCGAACTCACTGCCGTCCCCTCAACCGTTCACTTGAAGATGAAGTTCTATACGAAGAGAGGACGAGTAGTCACAGTCAATGCCGACATCGAAGCTGCTAGGAGGATATTCGACGCATCAGTAAAGGGACTGGAGCTGATCTCCCCACCCTCCAGCTCCAACAAAAAACCAAGGGCTGAGGACAAATCCCCTCCTGAAGATCGGCAGACGACAACAGACGTCAGCTCAGTCGACCTCGACGCTCGTTTCACAGAAGAGGAGCTGAAGAATGGCGAAGAACCGCAGCCGAAGACAGCTCACCCTATCCGGCCCATTCCAGACGGGGACTTCGAGCTCGTTCCTCTGGGTGACAACCCCGACAAGACTGTGAGGATCGGCAAGAACATCCCGGATACACCGAGGAAGCAACTCATAGCTTGCCTGTGGAACAACGCCGACTTGTTCGCCTGGAGCGCAGCAGAGATGCCCGGACTCGACCCTGAGGTCGCCTGCCACACACTCTCCATCAATCCGACCGCAAAAGCAGTAGTTCAACGTAGGCGTCGGCAGTCTCCCGAGAAAGCGGAGGCTGCCGAGAAAGCTGTAAAAGACCTCTTAGAGGCAAATTTTATTTCCGAGGCCAAGTATTCAACTTGGCTCTCAAACGTTGTACTAGTCAAAAAATCTAATGGAAAATGGAGAATGTGCGTTGATTATACTGATGTTAACCGGGCATGCCCCAAAGATGCATACCCATTGCCTAATATTGATAGGCTGGTCGACAACTCGGCCGGCTATAAATTATTATCGTTTATGGATGCTTATTCAGGTTACAATCAAATCCCCATGGCGAGAAGCGACAAGCAATGCACGGCATTCATGACCGAGTCAGGCAATTATTACTACAACGTAATGCCCTTCGGACTCAAGAACGCCGGAGCCACGTACCAGCGGATGATGAACAAGGTTTTCCGGGGAGAGATCGGCGACACCCTCGAGGTATATATGGACGACATGATCGTCAAATCTCGAGAAGACGACGACCACACGGCACATCTCGAACGGGTGTTCGAGCAGGCCAGATCCTGCAAGATGCGTTTTAACCCAGAGAAGTGCACTTTCGGAGTACGGGCGGGCAAGTTCCTCGGATTCTACCTAACCGAACGAGGAATAGAAGCCAACCCGGATAAATGCCGAGCGTTCTCAGAACTTCCTACCCCTAACAATAAAAAATCTATCCAAGTACTAAACGGGATGCTCACAGCACTATCCCGCTTCGTCGCAAAATCCGCCCAGCATGCCCTCCCATTCTTTAAGTTGCTTCGGAAAGAGGCGACCTTCGAATGGTCCGAGGAGTGCGAACGGGCATTATCTCACCTCAAACAGGTACTTTCCAAACCGCCCGTCTTATCCCGACCGGATGGCAACGAGACCCTATATCTCTACCTGGCTGTCTCGAACGAGGCAGTCAGCGCGGCCTTAATCCGAGAAACGGAAGACGGACAGAAGCCCGTATACTTCACGAGCAAAGCCCTACAAGGGCCCGAGGCCCGATATCAGCAGATAGAGAAAGTTGCGTTGGCCCTAATAACGGCCGCGAGGAGGCTGAGATACTATTTCCTCGCCCACACCATTGTCGTCCGGACAGACCAACCCATTAAGCAACTCCTCAGCCGACCAGACATGGCCGGGAGGATGCTAAGATGGTCCCTCGAGCTATCCGAATTCGATATCCAATACGAGGGAAGAAAGGCGCTTAAAGCTCAGACGCTCGCCGATTTCATTGCCGAGATGACCTCAATTTCTAGCGGCCCGGCTCCCACCGAAAACAAATGGACCATCTTCGTAGATGGAGCCTCAAGCAACTCGGGGAGCGGGGCCGGAATAATCCTAGAAAACGACGAGGGGCTCGTCATCGAAGTATCCTTGGTCTTGTCCTTCGCCACGTCAAACAACCAGGCCGAATACGAGGCTCTCCTGGCAGGCCTACGCCTTGCCGAGGACGTGGGCGCTCGCGAAGTCATGATCTATACCGACTCCCAACTCGTCGCGTCTCAAGTTAGCGGCGATTACCAAGCAAAGAACGACACACTGGCCGAATATCTCACTCTCGTCAGGGAGAAAATGAAAAAATTCTCAAAAGTAAACGTCGAGCACATTCCCCGGGAGCATAACTCGCGAGCCGACATATTATCTAAACTTGCGAGTACAAGAAAGAAAGGTGGAAACAAGTCGGTAATCCAGGAAATCTTACCCAGACCGAGCATAAGCAAAAACGCGCAAGCTCTGCAAGTGTTCGCTATCGGGGACGACCATTGCTGGATGACCCCGGTATATAACTTCCTCACCAAAGACGAACTACCCGCCGACGCGAAGGAAGCTTCAATTATCAAGAGACGAGCCTGCTCGTACACGGTCATCGAGGACAAACTATACCGGCGAGGCTTCTCCATCCCTCTCCTTAAGTGTGTCGACGCCTCGCAAGCATCTGAGATACTCCAAGAACTCCATGAAGGGATCAATGGCCAGCATCTCGGCGGCCGATCACTCGCGAGGAAAGCCCTCAGAGCCGGCTACTACTGGCCGACCATGCAACAAGATGCCAAAGAGCATGTCCGTAAATGTGACAAATGCCAGCGTCACGCCGACATGCACTTGGCTCCCCCTAACGAGCTTAAATCTCTATCGTCACCATGGCCTTTCTCCACCTGGGGAATGGACCTCCTCGGACCATTCCCGGTCGGCTCATACCAGAATAAATACCTGGTGGTCGCCGTCGACTACTTCACGAAATGGATAGAAGCCGAGGCGCTCGCCAAAATCACGTCTCAAAACGTGCTCCGTTTCTACAAACGAAACATACTCGCCCGATTCGGGGTGCCTCAAGCCATAATCACCGACAATGGCACCCAGTTCACCGATAGAAAGTTTCAAGAGTTTGTGGCCAAGCTCGGCACGAAACAACACTTCACCTCGGTCGAGCATCCTCAGACGAACGGGCAGGCCGAGGCGGCTAACCGAGTCATCCTCCGGGGACTAAAGAGAAGGCTCGGCGAAGCCAAGAAAGCTTGGGTCGAAGAACTTCATAGTGTACTCTGGGCGTACCGAACAACCCCCCATTCGAGCACAGGTAAGACCCCATTCAGATTAACCTACAGCACCGAAGCCGTGATCCCCGTGGAAATCCGAGAACCTTCTCGGCGCACCGAGGCACCCCTCGAAGAAGAGCTCAATGACGAAGCTATGAGGGAAGAACTCGACATGGTCGAGGAGATCCGCGCGGGATCTTCCCTCCGAGAAGCAAAATTAAAACAACAGATAGCTCTCCGCTACAACACCAAAGTCACCAAGCGCGAATTCGAAGTCGGCGCCCTAGTGCTCCGCAGAAATATGAAAGATTCGCGCGAGGGTAAACTAGCCCCGAACTGGGAAGGCCCATACCGAGTTTACGATAAAACCGAGAACGGCGCCTACTACCTTGAAGATCTCCTCGGAGTAAAACTTGCTCGGCCTTGGAACGCTGAAAAACTCAGACGTTATCACAGTTAGACTCGACCTAACACCCCCGGAGACCTGCATCCCGCACAGGTGCAAGCCGGGAAGGAACCCGCGTCGTCGGTACGAACACGGGAACTCCACGACAGCAACGGTCGGATCCTCCCACGAAATGGGAAAACCGACCACGCGGAAGACTCTACACCTAGACCCTCCGCGGAAGTACCTGATTGGCAGAACCCCAGCTCGCGATGGGATCGTTCACGCCGCGAGAACTTGGCCATAAACATGGTCTCGTACCCGCTAAAAGCGCACACCTGCTCTGCGCACCCGGACCGTACTCAACACGCCCGGGCAACCTATCTAAGCCGAGCATCGTCCTTACTCAAAATTCTAATCATCAGATAGGTCCCCGGAATACCCGAGCGGATCCCGTAATCATCAAAACACAGCAATGCAAACATGCGACAGTGAAATTCAGACATAAGCAGATTCCCGGCATGCCCGAGCGTAGCCGGCTAAAAGAGAAAAAGTCCTAAGTATGGAAGAAACACCCCGGTTTCCGAGCACCAAGAAGTGTTATCAAAATACGAGCATATAACGATAATATTTTAAAGGAGCGAGTAAACGAATATAGACAAGCGAAGCTACAAAACATTAAGGCTGCCGACCAAATTAGCCGGCGATGTCAAAAGTTACAATCATTGTCGGGCACGCAGGCCCCAAAAATTATCCGGGCATAGCCCAACAAAAAGAATGGCACGCAGGCCGAGAAAGACGGACACGCAGGCCCGGAACTACACTTTCTACTCTTCGCTCCCCGGGGACTCAGGCACCAACACGCCATCCACGATCCTCGAAGAGAGCCCGACATTATCCTCCTTCAAACCAGGGTTCAGAAGCCTCAGCTGGTTAAGAGCACGCTCGAAACCGACGTCGGCCATGTCGGCCAGACTTATCTTCAGGCTTTCTATCTTCTCCACAAACTCAGCCCTAGACTTTAGAGCTGCCACATCCGGCGACTCGTCAGCCGAGGGAGCCCATTCAAGTCGAAGGTCAGCCAGCTTCTTCTTCTCAGCCGCAACCTCCGCGTCTTTCTGCTTCAGGGCCGCGTCGACCTTCTTCCTCAGCTCCTTGCGCTCGGTCTCCATGGCCTTCACCTTGTCCTCGGCCACCTTCTTAGCCGCCTCGGCCTCCTTCAGGGCCTCGGTCGAGCCCGAACCTCCACTGGCCAACACTTGGGCCATCCCCAAGACCCTCATCACGGCGGCACTGTCGCACGCCAACTGTTTCTGAAGGGACGGGGTGTCCATATCACTGATCCGACGAGCTTCGTCCGGTGAGGCAACCAAGGGGAACTTCTCGAAATAGCCTCCATCCTTGTAGCAAGGGGGCAACACGAAGGCGCGCCCGGGACCTAGGTTCGACTGATCTGGACGTCCCCCCTCGGAAGGACGAGATCTCTTGGAAGACCTCTCGTCGACATGACTCTTGTGAGGAGAGCCCGCCGAGCCTGAGTTCTCTCCAGCTCCGGTTCCCTGGTTCTTCTTCTTCTGATTCTTCCTCGCATCCAAAGCCTGTTTCAGGATATTATCCTCCTTCTCCGGCATAGCCTCTGCAAAGAAAAAATAAACAAGTTAGCAAAATAACAGACAGAGATCACAAAGCAAGGTGAATGGACACAACCTAACAACGTCCGGGTCTCCTCGGGAGTCCGACAAGCTAGCAAAGCCTTGGTATTAATAGGGCGCTGCTCCGTGATCGGCACCCCGTCCTCGTTCAATACGGGATCCCCATTCCTCGTCACCCAACGAGACATAGTAAAGCTATCTACGTATTTGCAGAGGACCGAGTATGACTCCCGGTCTTGATCATCCAAATCATCGTCCTCCCAAGCATAGTATTTCGGAGGAGACGCAAAATGACCCTTCCACCAGAAAAACGGAAACGTCGTGCAGAACTCCCTTACTTCCTGCCCATATTCATCCCTCACTATCTCCCCCTCGGCATCCCGCTCGGCCACCATATCCGACACCGAAGAGTAGGCCGTTGGACTTAGGGGGCGGACAACGAAGTATCGATCCTTAAAACCCTTCACGGAATCAGTATACATTCCGAAGAGTTTACGCTCGGCGTTCCTGAACGAAACCCAGCTGTACCGCCCGTTTGACGCCTGCCGTTGAACACGAAAACATCTTCCGAACAACGCAGACGTTGCGCCTATACCCAAATAATCACAAACAATCTCGAATGCCCGCATAAAAGCAAAAGCATTCGGATGAATTTGGGACGGCGCCAGAGATAGAAACGCCATAACTGAAACCTGAAAACCAGAGAAAGGTAACCGGAAGCCGAGCTCCCTAAACACGTAATCGTACATCGCAAATCCGTCCCCGGCAAACCGAGAGCATATGCGTTCGTCCGGAGACGGGCAACCTATTTGATAATTGGGCGGATCGCCTTCCCCCAGAACCTCAATTTCTGTAAACGCCCCATCCAGAGACGCGGTGTACCGAGAAACAACAGATAGAGCCTCCTCGGCTATCCAATCGGGCGCAACGATATGTTCATAACTGAATAACGGCATAGGGGAAACCTCCTTCCTCGGCATTCGAACCAGGGGATCCCGTGTGAGCGCCTTCGGCCGAGGGAGTGCCATCTTCCTCAATAATTTCGACGTCGGAACTAGTTGCCGTCGAGCTGTCGGAGTCACTGGTCGTCGAGTCGGTGTCCGAGCCGGATCTTGAGGTAGCACTCGAATCTGATTCACCTGCACGCAGAAGGGAGAAGTGAATTCGATAGTCCATCAAATCCACCCTTCCACCGCAAGGCAAGCGAAAGGGTAGAGCAGGAGCAGCAGAGCCCCCGGCCAAACCCCCATCGAGGAACAACGCTCGTCAGCCGAGGACTCACAGATGACACGACAACGGGAAAGCTTATCTTAAGCAGTTTAACGCCAACGTACTCCGGCCTGCCAACCCACGCTGACCCCCGGGCATCGCTTGGATAACCCGGGGAGGATGACGATGGCGAAGACCTCGAAAGCGAAACACAAATCCTATGAAAAATAGTAAAGCAACGACAGGCTAAACGAACTTACTTGCAGACATGATGAGGATGGCCGAGGAGAATCCTCCGCTAGGCAATGATCTTGATATGATGAACGAGCTGGGAAATTATTCTCCGAGGAACCCTTGATCGAAGCCGAGCAGATAAACAGAGAAAGGAAAACTCCCATATGAGAGAATTCGCCCCCTTTTATAGGAAAAAGGCTCGGAAGGCGAAGCGTCACCTCTCCTGACAGGCGCCGCCTCCTAGACCCTAGGCCATCATTGCCTATGCCACGTCAGCGCGTGCTTCCCACGCGCGACGTTTTGCCCACCACTGGATTTTCCTCCGAGCGCGTCTGTGTAACGAGGACCGATTCACCGAGCAACCACGAGAATTGGGGTCCGAGCGTAGAAGCAAAGTCACAGCTTCTTAACCAGAAAACTCCGACTTGGGGGGCTCCTGTTCTGGACTGGGCCAAGGCTAGGCCCAACACCGCTTTCGGCCCAATAAGCCTCAGAGGCCCATGAATAGTTCATTGCCTTCCCGACACTCCTTGCTCGGCACTAACACCCTACCCGGAGCGGACGACCTTGCTCGGCGTTAACTCTCCCCCGGACATCATCCTTGCCGAGGACCCTGCTCCGCGCAGGGCTCTTTCATATCCAATCCTCCGAATAACTCGGATCCCACGTGGCTCCTAAAAGACCGCGTCTTCCCTTGGACTTCGGAGCGGTTAACCAGGACAGAGGGCGTACACGCACCTCCGATATTTCCGCCCAGGAAACCTGGTAGTCTCCTAGTTGGGCTTGGGAATCCAACCCAATAGCGAGATCATGGCCCAGCGCTGGGGGCTATATATACCCTCTTTAACTAGAGGGTCAGGTATTCAATTCTCTTCTAACCTTAGCTAGTACTTGCTCTCCTTTGCTCATCTACTCACTTTGGCATCGGAGTACCTTGCAGGTACACCCCCCCTCACTTCACGAAGACCAGCATCCGAGCAGGCCTTGACGATTCTTCTGATCAGGTACGATCACTATCCAAGTCACAAAAATGTTATGCGATCTAACAAAACCTTTTTGTGATAATATTATTGTGTACAAATACCTTTTTTCCCTTATGTCTATATTGAACACAAGACATAGACTCTGTTGCCCTTATCCAATTCAATATTGAATCCTTAGACATCTATCTTGTTACACAAGATGGACAGATTTCATATAGGTCACTCATGTCCTTCAACATGTTTTGAGGAGTACTCATTAAGTGTCTTTATGGTCATCCAGTTACGGACAATATTTGATCAGCAATAAAGAACTCGACTCCACATCTAAGGCCCATAGTAGTTTCAGGTTGAAGGGTGGTATACACCAATATCACCATGAGAATAACTTATGATATTCTGCATTATATTCTATGTACTATTCTCATAGCGGTTCAATCCAGTAAAAATATTATTCCTAATATTTATACATATGTTAAGAGTTGACAACTCTTTATCCATGATCCGTGAGGTGTGATCATTAGTCTATCCATATAATAGTCTCAATGCTCTAATGTTATTCCACTTCATAATAAAGCTCGACTACAAATACTTTAAGAATATTGTCTTTATTATTAATAAATAATTCAATACAATTACCAAATCTATTGGTCTTTACGGCTTACACCAACAACATGTCATGACAACAACACATCTCAATCTACATAATCATATCCACACATTAATTTTAATATAAAACAATACATGAAATTCTTATTAATCTTAACAATGACAAAGAACTCCATATCACTTCTTCTCAAGAACTCACAAACATCAATAATGGCGAAAAAATGGAAAACCTATTGAAGGGTGAGGATCCCTCTCTACCCTTCATGTAAATCACACCCATATAAAAATAATTCTCCCCTTTACCTGAATATCCAACAGCTAAACAAGTTTGTTTATGGTGTTCTTCTCCTCCCTTAAGCCCTTGTTCTCATTCTCTCACACTTTGCCTCTTATTCCAATTCACACAACTTCTACATACTGACAATTGGCTCTGCTCACCTTTTCTACATATATGACCTGATATTGTTTTTAACAATTCCACACTTTACCTTTTACCTTCCTTTATTCTACTCATACTATAATTTTTGAATTAATCAAGTTTTTACCCCCAAACCTTATAATATCTTATTTTCTATTTAATTAATTATGATTCTATTATTTTATCCATTTAAAGTTAACTAAAATTCTAATTAATTTCTACTGCTCTCTAACACTCTCAAAATTACTCATAATTATCAATTAGTCATATATCACATATTATCAATGAAATAGATAATTAGAAAAAAATTAAATCACCTAAATAATTAACTAAAAGCAATAAAATTTCAATTAAATAAATTAATCGAACTCGGGGTGTTATAAAACCAAGATTGGCTCCAAAATTTCAGTTGACACATGATAGAATAAGGATGAAAATTATACCACCTTAGAGATACATTGATGTTGATATTATTTAGGGTTAAATATACAACACCCCACGGTAATGTTAGCAAGATTTGCTTTAACCCCTTGGTAAAGTTTTTTTTGTGTAAAACCCCCTTGTAATATTCATATTCCATGGTCATAGCCCTGGAATACACTATTTCACCCAGATTGCAATTTTCATTGATCTGGCAATCCAGCTGGATTTTTATTTTATTTTTGATTAATATTTTTAAAGCCATGTGGAATTCTTTAATTTTTTATTTAATTTTTCTAATTTTTTACTTTTTGAAATTAATTTGTTATTTATTATTATTTTTTACCTTTTCTTAAATTATTTTTATTAATTTTTTTTAATTTTTTTTAAAATTATTAAAATATTACTTTTGGGCCTAAGCCCATTTACATTTCAATAATTGCCCAGCTTCCCGTTTACTCTCACATTATTTTAAATCATAAGTTTATATGTTTGATTGGTATATGAACACTATTTCTGGTTTCAAACCAAACGATGTAGGACTACACAATAACACCTTTATGCTTCATCCATCAATGTTGACCATCTTTTTCACTACACAACAACAACACATCCATGCTTCATCCATAAATGGTGACCATCTTCTTCACTACACAACAACAAATAGGCGTTATATCAGCAACTGGGTGCCGATGAAACTTCGGATCCTAGCATCAATAGGTTTTGTTAGTGCAAGTGCTCTTGAAATGACTTGTGGTCCAGAAAATAAATGTTTTAGAATAAATGTAAGTGGCGTGGACTCTATGAGAAAGATAACTAAATATTTGTATATATGAACAAATGTAATATCATCATTACACCATGAAGAATGAACATGAAGAATTAGTGTTCATTCTATCACTATACCATGCAAACCTTAAACTAAAACATGATAATTTGCATCATGTTATCACTACACCACTATTGATAATTTGCATCATGCTATCACTACAGTTTGAAAATTATAATAATTGAAACATGTAATAATGAAGCAGCAACATGTGTTACGGTTCATGAAGTATTTAACTTAATGAAATTTATCTATCCTTCAAAATTTTGGCAAATATTAAACTATAATAATATGCACAAAAACATCAAAAATAAAAGTTACATAGTTGTTACGGTTCATGAAGTATTAAACTAATAACATACTAACATATCACCCTTACTCGCCACCTATTAGGCATATCAAAAAGAAAAGTTACATAGTTGTTACTCAATAGAAAAAGTAAGCAAGAAAATATACTAAAAAAGAAAGAAATACTAACATAGGAAGTAATAATGAAGCTATTTATGAAATCATATATTAACCAAAACAATGTATAAAGTAAGTTATTGTCCCTTGATTATAAAGCTCCCTCTCTTGGATAAAAGCTAAAGAATTATAATTATAAGGGTTACTCAAATAAAACAATGTATTAACTAGTTGTTGTTGATGATGATGGTGTTGTTACTGCTGATGGTGTGATAAATATTTCCCTTGCAAAACTGAACCAAAGTTAGTAGTTGGAAATCCATCGGAGAGTACACAAGGAAGTGGCGGTATTTGAACTCCGGCGAAGGCGGAGTCAGACACAGCTGGACTTGGATGGATGTGTTGACATTCATAAGTTGTGACTACAATGGTTGGATCAATATAAGAACACTCCACACGTTTCTTTACATTACATGAAATAGTGGAAACATCTATAATATTGCAGTACTGATAATTGAAGTCCCACATCGATTGTTACACAAAAAAACAAGTGTTTATAAAGCAAATTCACAAATGGCCTTATAGGTTAAAATCATTTAAGAGTGCATGTATCATAAGCCCAATTCCTTTAAATAAATATTTTGTTTAATTTATTTCGTAATGTAAAAAAATAAAGAAAATTACTAATTCAATAAAAAAAATATTATTTAAACATTCAAACTCAGGATCTTTAGAGGAGCACACTCTCAAAACCCAAGCCTCCACCGCTAGGCCATGGTGTCAATATACCCAAGCCAAGCTGGCAACAATGAGTGTCAATATGCCCAAGCCAAGCTAGCAACAATGAAAGAATCTTTGTAGAAATCTGGCAACTAAGGGCCTAATTGACGGAATCTAGATATTACGAGGAAGGTTTTAAAAAAAATTCTTTTACATAGGCCTAAAGCAAATATCGCTGATAGGAAATCATTCAAAAGCAAAAATGGTCAAAGATGATTGAAAATAATAAATGATGAGATTCTAATGGTCATTTATCTCAATTTGATTAATTGAATAAAGTGGTTGAGCGGTTTATAATGCAAGATGCTAAAATTATTAATACGCCTTTGGGCTATCACACGAAGAAGAAAAAAGATGATGAAAAGTACTCCATATGCAAGTGGGGTTGAAAACATCATGTATGATTTGGTATAAGCATCTGTAGTTAGCACAATAAGTCAGTTTATGGTCAGTCCTGGTTAAGTTTATTGAGATGCTCTGAAGTGGCTGCTAAGGTATTTGAGTAGTTCGTCAAAGGATGACTTGAAATACACAAATGTAGCTCAAGGGCAAAATGATTTGAAAAGTTTCATGGATGCATATGATGGGGTAAATGTGGATACTAAAAAGTCTTTATCGAATTTTACGTTTACTTTTTTTAATAAAACTATAATCTGGAAGATAAATCAATGATCAATGATCACATTCTCTAGTAGTAAAGTGAAATATATTGCCCTTGTTGAAAGGGACAAGGAAGCCATATGGTTGAGAGAAATGAATGGGAGGTTAGAAATCCTTAAGAATGTATGAAAATATATTGTGATTGTCAAAATGCTATTTACTTGGTCAATCATCAGATGTATTATGAGATAACAAAGTACATTGATATTCATTTTCACTTTATAAAGGACATGAACGAGTTAAGGGAGATTATGGTTCATAAGGTGGCTTTAGAAGAGAATTTGGCGCATTTATTCACCAAATTATTGTCAAGATTACGGTTCAAGCGTTGCTTGAACTTGGCGAAATTCGTTGAAGAGTGGTTCAAGTGTTGGAGAGAGCATCAAGGTGGTTGATGGGTAAATTGGCAACACCGTTGATTTTAAAGTATAGGTGGAAAATTATGGTGTTGGTTTCAAAATTTTAGCAGAAAGATTCACGAGAACGCAGTGTGTCCCATAGTTTTTGTAGTAGCACAATGTGCTTTGCCTGATGTATATAAAAAGACGCTTTTCAGCCATTTTTGGGTATTTTAGTCATTGGAAAATTTTCTTGAAAGACAAATTTAGAGAGACAAAGAGAGATTATTAGGATTCATTATTCCAAGAATTTAAAGATTTTTAGAGGTATCTATGGAGAGTGAGAAACATCTCAAAATACGATGGATTTATGTGATTCGTATATCGAGTGGAGAAGATATTGAGAAACATTTGAGTAAAAAATAGGAGATATATCTCTCCAATTAGTGAGGAGAACAAAGATTAAAATCCTGAAAGGAATTCCCCCTGGAGACATGTGCATTGTTGTAGTTTATTTGTTTTCCGTTACCATTGTTTAATTACTTTGTTGATTTTTCATAGGCGAGTATTACAATTTTCGCCAATTGTAAGGACAATTTATTTTGTAGGGTGCACTCTTATCCCTCTGCGTTTTCATAGAGCTAGGGATTTTAATGAGACACCTTATTTTTATCTTAGAAAAATTGTGTTTGTTGGCTACTCCTTCCTTTGTAGGAAAGCTAAAAGCTCGAGGGAAGATTGCAGCCCATAGACACTGTTATGAATTTGGAAGAATATTTTTGTGCAACTTATCAAATAATCTCTTGTAATAAAATTTAAATTATAATGGATAGGGAGCTGCTCTTTTTTTAAAGTAGATTGATTTGATCAAATTAGATAAAAAATTTGTATACTCGTCTTTTTTATTTTTCTCCTTGTAATTTTGTTTATATTATTTGACATGTTAATTTTTGTTTAAGGTTATTTATTTAAGTTCTCATCGTTCTTTGTTCTACGATAAAACTCAATTGGGGATATATATTGTTAAAAGTAATATAAAAAATTATATAATGACACTACATGACTCAAAATTATAACATATATTATTAGAAGAGAATTTAAGATATGCAAAGCCATCTCATTATTTACACAACAAAACATGGAATATGTAATAACCAACAAAAATTGACAATTTGATTTAAAATATATGACTATCATCACTATAAAATTAAAGTAATTACACGACAAAAAAATGCTTCATTCTTTTCATGTAACCAATATATCTACAACTATAGGCATATTTGTTGTTGCACTACTAAAATTGATGCCTTGCAATCAAGATCTGAGGAAGCCAAATAATCTCCAACAGGACCCAACTCAGGAAACTCACTCCAATCTTGAAGCCCAGAAGTCTGATGAGAATCAATTCCATGTCTTCTACCAACTATAATAAAATCATGTTCATCTACCATTTGACGAAGAACATCAAGTGTTTGTGATCCACCCTCCACTTCTATTCCTCTAAATGTTACATTTCCCATTCTAGACTGTTCTAACTGCACATCTTTTAACATTGCTATATCAAGCATTGTCGACAAATTTTCCTTTTCCTTTCCACTTTTGTTCTTGTCTACAATGTGGTATATCACAAGCTCAATGCTAGTGACTCGTGCCGCCCGTTTCGCTAAACATAAAGCCTCTCTATCATCATTTCCACCCAAAAACACCAAGGCTAATCGAAGCGATGAATCTGTTGGATAAACGGCACGATTCACTAAGATTCCAACTGAGCATGGAGATTTGTCCAATACATTACAATTTATAGTCCTTATGTTTATATCATCGTATTCAACTTTGCCATCACTTGACCATTTTCTATGAAAAGGAAGGATGATAAGTGATGAAACCTTGTCCAATGCTAGGTGACAAATATCTTCATGCATTAAGTTAACTGGAGATATTGCTGTGTAAGGGTTTACAATTGCCGCACCTTGTTTGTCATGTTCATATAGTTTGAGACTAAGAATAACACTATCAGAATAAGAGTCATGCAAGTTTAAAGCAACAACTTTCTTCTTCTTGTGAGAAATGAAAATTGGCGAGTACCGTCCAGCTAATTCGATTAAATGCAATGCGTCTACGGTGACAGGATCTTCTACTATAGGGTAACATAGATCAATAAATCTGGTGATAAAAGTTACATGGTGTTGTTTATGAATGCAAACTAGTATCTTTAGTTCTGAGTTGGATTTCATATGAAATAGGTTTCTTTTTTGGTAGCCAACATATTTCCTTGAAGGATCATACAAACATTTTACCAACATGTGAGTCATGCAAATTGAAATCATGATTAATATCATAACCACACCATATGTTTTCGGGCTAATATCCTGCATTCACAAACAAGTATACATTATACACCATTGATCAATGTAAAAAGTATTCTAGAAAGAAAAAAAATAAGAACTTTTTACAAATTTTAGTACTTACATTTCTGTCCAATGCAGTAGAGTACATGGTTACTTCCACAACACCTTTGCAGTTCAAAAGTAGGGCAAGAGAGATACCATCTTTTAAAGGCATTTTGTAAAAGATTGAGACTAAATAACATGTTACCATTTTGACAAAGTAACCACTAAAGAAAACAAACATAACAATATCAAACGTGGGAGATTTTGTTAAATTCCAGAAGCCATATTCCATCTTCATTGTACTAGTAGTCATGAAAATTGGCAAAAACAATTTTATGCCCAATAAATGAACCCTTTTAATCAATGTAGATCCCAAGAGAGGTCCTGCAGGCGTAGCCAATCCGAAAATAAAAGGTAAAAAAATAGGACCTCTTTCTAGTTGTCCCGAAATCCAACACAAAACAAAAAGAGTCCCAATAACAATGTTGATGTAAATGTCCTTAACTTCTTTCCCTTCAGATGTATGTTCAACAATCCAAAACATGGTAGGACGATAGATAAACAAAATGAAGATAACAATGCCAACTAAAGATCCAAACCTTATACCAATTGGAATATGGTGATTGGTATTAATCATAATAGATGAAAAAGTTACAAAAACGTTACTGAATATGTCACCAACCAAAGCAGCAGATAATGCTAATCTTCCAAGTTCGGAGTTTAGAAGTTTAAGGTCATTCAAAAGAGAAACAATCACTACAAATGATGTTGTATTGTGTCCTACCATTACTATATCTCCTTCAAGAGTAATATTTTCAAGATCACTCTTACCCGCTAAATGACGGACAAAGAAACCAATTACCATAGGAGCTATCAACCCGAAAACTATAATCGCCCATCCTTTTCTTCCTGTTTTTAAAATCATGTTGAAATCCATTTTTACACCGGTTTCGAATAAGAATAACACATAACCAAGTGCTGCTATTGTTGCAAGTGTATCTTGACTTCCATAAGGAAACAATATTTTCTTGTAGTCCTCAAATACTGGCACCATTGGTCCTAAAATTAGCCCAGTCTAAAAAAAATAAACAATCTAACAAATTAATAATTAATTTCTCCGACTCATGCATGTTTATATAAGCTCATGCATGATCATATTATAAATTGAATATAATAATTTAACAAATATTCTTAATTTTATATATTAAAATTTGAATTATTAATAAAACTGCTTACCATCATCTGTGGAATGAGGATTGGCAGGCCTAATTTCTTGAGAGGAAAAGTCAAAGCTCTTGTTATGGCGTAAATTAGAACAACTTGAAGAAGGAATACCGGAAAAGAAGATTTTAACGGACTTCTTCCGATTTTGTGATCTCCCCATATCCCATCAGAGAGGATATTGGGAGGAACAATGATACAAGCATGATAATGTACTTTAAAACGACTATTTCTTATAAAGGATAATGGTTCATTTATAAATATCATTGTTTCAAATAATGTTTCGTTTAGATTTATTATCTCCATGACGAAAGTTTCCCACGAAGAGAAAAAGAATAATTAAAGAGAAAGATACATGGATTAGGTGTATGTAATTAAGAATTAATAATGTAGTTAAAAATGTTTAATAAGAACTAGTTTATAGCTTCGTTGTAAGTGAGGTAAAGTTTGTTGTCATAATGTTGAATTTTCGTGTAATTAGGAAATTAATGGAAACTAATAATAAGCTAATTTGGGTAAGACAGTTAATAAAAAGGAGAACCAATCAGTTCAATGAGTTACCTTGAAGAAGGATCAAAATGCAAAATAGACAAAAGTTTGGATTAGAAATAAATAAGGCAGCGTGTGATACAGTACTTTGACTACGAAAAGATACGTATACGACTTCACTATAAAAAATTATGAATCTGTAGCCGGCTACGTGTCATGTATATAGACACAACCTCGAATCAATCGACGTATCATATTTAATGATTCAGTGGGAGAGGGTACAGGAAGTTCCGATAGACCATCAGATTTTATATATAAAGATAATAAAAATATCTAAATATAATTTTTGTTTATTATTATTATTATTATCTAGTGACTGAGTCGATTTGCCACCACAATTTTATTCCTTCCTCCACTTTGCTTCCTCTATCATTATATATCATATATTTTATATTTTATTTTATTTATTACATAAAAACAACTTCTTCTCCCTTATCAGCTTCTTCAGGTCTCTTTTTACTAAATTCTTAAATATCAATTTTTCTTGCTTGATTCGCTTTATCTTATCCGTTTATCCCGGGAACTGCTTCCGGTAAGTTCTTGTTATTTTTCCGTTCAAATTTTCTCCCGGCGTTACTGTTTCTGTTACTGTTACTTGTTGTTAGTTCTTGTTTATTTGCAACTACAATTGATGTTGCTGATTCTGTAATTCAACTTTTCCCTAATTATTTTGTGTTTTTCTTCTTGTTAATTTTTCAATTTTAAATTTCCTTGCTATGATTGTTGTTGTTGTTGTTGATGATGATTTTTCATTCTAATCATGCATTCATACTTGAAGTTTAAATTATTACTATTTTGATTTTGAATTGACCCCTTGCAAGTGGATATTATTATCACCTGTGATTTTTCTTATTGGTTAAGTTTTATTAACTAATGCAGCCGGATATTCAGGAATCATGGCTAGAGTTTTGGCTCAGTCACTTACTGTTCCTGGCCTAGTGGCTGGGCAGAAGCTTAGTCAACATAAGGGATCGGGAAAGTCTAAGCGATCAGTCAAGACGATGTGTGCTTCGCGAACAAGCGGATTAAGAGTGCCAGGTTTCTCGGGACTTCGTACTATCAATCATTTGGATACTATGCTGAGACCTGGACTGGATTTTCATTCGAAAGTATCGATGGCAATTTCTTCACGGCGGGCGAGGGCTAAGAGATTCATTCCTAGAGCCATGTTTGAGCGTTTCACGGAGAAAGCAATCAAAGTGATAATGCTTGCTCAGGAGGAAGCGAGACGTCTTGGTCACAATTTTGTAGGAACTGAGCAGATTCTTTTGGGTCTTATTGGTGAAGGAACTGGTATTGCCGCTAAGGTTTTGAAGTCTATGGGAATCAACCTTAAAGATGCACGAGTTGAAGTGGAGAAGATAATTGGAAGAGGTAGTGGATTTGTTGCTGTCGAGATTCCATTTACTCCCCGTGCAAAGCGTGTATTGGAACTTTCACTGGAGGAAGCTCGCCAACTTGGTATTCAACTATGCATTTGTTCACCTTCCTCTATTATGTTTTATAGCCTAATTTATAGTTTGCAAAAAGCATTTGTATCTTTAACAGTGTTTTTGGTCTTATTTCCAATCCGTCTATAACACTTACTAGTTTTTTTCCGGTAATTGTTGCTTGAAATATAAGGTATAGGTGATTTAGTTGTGGTTCATACGTTTATCTACTTTACTTAAGGAGATGAGCTGCCTATCACAATTTAAAGAAAAATAAAAAAAGAAACCGTGAACTGAACCATAATGACCGTTTACTTATCCCTTGTATTTTATTGTGAGATTTATGTTAACTAGAAACCACATATTCCCAATGCAAGTGAATTCGTTAAATGATTGTTACGGGTATTTTTGGAAATATAATAATACTAACTCTTTTAAATGCTTTTTCCTGGCCTTGATGATCTGGTCTTTTATTTCTTAAAAAGGACAGGAGAATATACTATCTAGCTTCGATTGTGTTTAAAAAAATTGAGCTACCGACTGTGATTTTTTTCAGTGGTTGGCTGTATTTGGGATATATTATTTCAATTGTAAGTCTTAACTCATTAAAACTCTGAATCTTACACCATGAAAATTTCAGGTCACAATTATATTGGATCAGAGCACTTGCTTCTAGGTCTTCTTCGAGAGGGTGAGGGTGTAGCAGCACGTGTTCTTGAAAACCTGGGCGCTGATCCTACTAACATTCGCACACAGGCTAGTATTATACCTTTGTTTATATCTTTTTTTACCACATCAATGTTTGCATTTTTTCTTCTTCTTAACTTGCATTAGACTGATAATTTCTTTGGAATGGGCATAGGTTATTCGCATGGTGGGTGAGAGTGCTGACAGTGTTACTGCTACTGTTGGCTCAGGAAGTAGTAACAATAAAACGCCAACTTTGGAGGAGTATGGAACCAATTTGACCAAGCTTGCAGAAGAGGTAATGACAGTTCCTCGTTTTCTTCATGACAGAAGGTGGATGATACTACTTGGTGCATAAAAGCTAAAATGTTTATCATCTGTCCCTCAGGGAAAGTTGGATCCTGTGGTGGGAAGGCAGCCACAAATTGAACGTGTCACCCAAATTTTAGGCCGCCGCACCAAAAACAATCCTTGTCTTATTGGAGAGCCTGGTGTTGGGAAGACAGCAATTGCTGAAGGTCTTGCTCAGCGGATCGCTAATGGTGATGTACCTGAAACAATCGAAGGAAAAAAGGTTAAAAGAAAGAAAACATCTAACCCTTAGCGTTTTTAAATTGCCGACCATTTAGTTGAGTTGTTATTCTATATTTGAGTACCATTATTTGGATGCGTTCAAGTAATTATGAAAATGTCCTGTTTTTATGTTACCTGGATGTTGGTAGTCTTTAGGAAGTGCTATCTCGTTTCAGTCACATGGTTTCCATTACTAATTGCATAGTGTAGGATAAGTATTATAATTTTTACTTGCTGGGTTTTTGGGAGTGTAATATGATTTTGGAATAATGTGAATACGTTCTTTGCTCAATTGTTTTTGACATACAATAGTCTTTTATGGATATGCTTTTCTTCACTCTTTACACTATTAATCATCAACAAGCAAGGGGGTATTCAGGTCTCTTTCAATTATTTTCAAATTTATGGCTATACAACATCGATGATTAACTTCAATGTTGTTTCAATTGATTATGTACTTAACCGCTGATAACTTTTCCATTATATTTGTTGACACATCCCTTTTTGAAGAGCCCTTTAGGCTTGAAGTGCATTAATGTGCTGATTTATTTTTACCATAATTTGAAATTCAAATATTATTTAGAAAAATGATGTTGTCAAGGATCAATGTTCGCACAAGTTAGCAAGGGAGACTTTGATGCCATGATATAATCAACTTCTCCAAAATCTTAAACTGTTATTTGAAGGCATGTGATAATGAATGATTTTATATATCCAACATATTCTTATAATATGCTTTGTTCACATGAACTAGGTTATAACCCTCGACATGGGTCTGCTTGTAGCTGGAACCAAATACCGTGGTGAGTTTGAGGAGAGGTTGAAGAAACTGATGGAAGAAATCAAACAAAGTGATGAGATCATACTTTTTATCGATGAAGTGCACACTCTAATTGGAGCAGGAGCAGCTGAAGGTGCTATTGATGCTGCTAACATACTAAAACCAGCTCTTGCAAGAGGTGAACTACAGGTAGTAATTTCCTCAAAGTGTTTAAAATGGATTTATTGCTTTTTGATTATGTCTTTAAAGTCATTGTGCTATATCCAAGCAGATGAAGTAATTGGTTTTTAGTTGGATTACATTAGCCACCACTCTTGAAATTTTCCTAAGAAAAAGTTCGAACCTTCTCTGGTCATAAAACTTCTAGCAAATCCACATCTTCCGAAAAGAATATATGACATGTCTTCTGATAGTTTAGTGTGGTCGCTAGTTGTTGCTAACTTGCTGGCTTGTAATCAGAATTAAAGAATATATGCTTAAGTATCAAACTAATATTGGAATTTTTAATCTAAAAATTAAAGTTTTGGCATTTCCTACTGTTTCAATCTTGGTTGATAATGGAATACCAAATGGTCAATTTAGACACATTTTGAAGTGCTTAGTGCCCACAATATTCTCACTGTCATGAGTATCTTGTAAGTTAATCGGTTTGATGGAGTTCACTCTGCTGTTTATTGTTAAATTGTACTAAACAATGTTGACTTAAAATATTACTGCAGTGTATTGGAGCCACAACATTGGATGAATACAGGAAGCACATTGAAAAAGACCCAGCTTTGGAGAGACGATTCCAGCCAGTTAAAGTACCAGAACCAACTGTAGATGAAACCATACAGATACTGAAAGGTCTTAGAGAACGTTATGAGATTCACCACAAGCTCCGCTATACTGATGAGGCTCTTGTAGCTGCTGCGCAACTTTCGTACCAGTATATCAGGTTTGTCATGATTTGTCCATCCGCTTTTCTATTTATTTTGCGTATCATTTATGCTGGTATAGATATCATTTCAATGTTGCATGTTTAACCGAAAATTTTCCATTGATAAGTGATGTACATGTTCGACTTCTTGAATTTAGTTGTTGTCCTCTATGAATCTCTCTGACTCTGCCTTGTCTAGCAGCTTAACCATCTAATCTACAATATTTTTATATTTTATTTATTTTAAAAAAAATTAAAATATCTATGTATCAGTACCCCTGGATGTTTAACATAGCTCTTTGGTGGCAATAGGATTATAGTTGGATATGGGCAATGAAAATATATCACAGATATCTTCATGTATTGAACTGGACTATTTTTATTACAATTACAGATATCTTTTTTCGCAAATTGTAATCATTGCTTTTCAATATATTTTATAACGAGAAACAGTCAATTTCTCTTGACACGTGCATCTATGTAAAATATGTTTCTTGTATTTAGGCTGAATCATGTCTTTAAATTTCAAGAATTTCTTATATTAATGTCATGCTGTATTAATGTCATAAATATATGGACTCCTGGGGTTGTCATTCTATTACATCTGTTTGATTAATATCTATGTTATTCAAAATGCTCATCCAATCTTTTCAAAGTGATTCCTGGCGTATAATAATGTTTGTTCTCTGCAGTGATCGATTTTTGCCTGACAAAGCTATAGATTTGATTGATGAAGCTGGTTCACGAGTCCGTCTTCAACATGCACAGGTATATTGTTTGTCTACCCTTTTACTAGCAGTTCTAGCTTCAATTGTTTAGCTAATTGGGCTATTATGTGCTTCCAGTTGCCAGAAGAGGCAAAAGAACTTGACAAGGAGGTTAGGAAGATTGTTAAGGAGAAAGAGGAATTTGTTCGCAACCAAGACTTTGAAAAGGTAACTTCTTTCACTGAAGATTTAACTTCTAAAGTACTTAACATCAAACATTTTCAGGAAGATTGTCAACTACCTTTATACTACGAGATAATGTTGTTTGTCTAAGAAAAATAATACCCGTGCTCAAGTAAATATAAAAGGAATTCCTGAAATTTTATAGTTGAACTAGAATGATCCGTGCTTCTAGTTCATTGAGTTCAAAGAACACTTTAGTGTTACCCCAGTGCTCTGTTCCTTATTCGAATGTGCAATGTTTTGGTGTGACTTGATGACCCATGAATTTCTGAATAGGCTGGAGAACTGCGAGACAAAGAAATGGATCTCAAGGCGCAAATCTCAGCACTTGTAGAGAAAGGCAAGGAGATGAGCAAAGCAGAGACTGAGACAGCAGATGAAGGTCCTATTGTGACTGAAGTTGACATTCAACATATTGTGTCCTCCTGGACAGGTATTCCTGTTGATAAAGTCTCAGCAGATGAATCTGATCGCCTCCTTAAGATGGAAGATACTTTACACAAGAGAATCATTGGTCAGGATGAAGCAGTGGAAGCCATTAGTCGGGCTATTCGTAGAGCCCGAGTTGGATTGAAGAACCCTAATCGTCCAATTGCCAGCTTCATCTTTTCTGGTCCAACTGGTGTGGGGAAGTCCGAGTTGGCCAAAGCATTGGCTGCATACTACTTTGGCTCTGAAGAAGCCATGATTCGTCTTGACATGAGTGAATTCATGGAAAGGCACACAGTCTCCAAACTTATTGGTTCACCTCCAGGATATGTTGGTTACACCGAAGGCGGTCAATTGACTGAAGCAGTTCGGCGTCGTCCATACACTGTCGTACTCTTTGATGAGATTGAGAAAGCCCATCCTGATGTATTCAACATGATGCTTCAAATCCTTGAAGATGGAAGATTAACAGACAGCAAGGGTAGAACTGTGGATTTCAAGAATACACTTCTTATAATGACATCAAATGTTGGAAGCAGTGTGATTGAGAAAGGAGGCCGCCGAATTGGGTTTGATTTGGATTACGACGAGAAAGACGGCAGTTATAATAGAATCAAGAGCTTGGTGACTGAGGAGCTAAAACAATACTTCAGGCCAGAGTTTTTGAATAGGTTGGATGAAATGATTGTTTTCAGACAACTCACAAAATTGGAGGTGAAGGAGATAGCAGACATAATGCTCAAGGAGGTGTTTCAGAGACTGAAGGTCAAAGAAATTGAACTTCAAGTAACAGAAAGATTTAGGGACAGGGTGGTTGATGAAGGTTATAATCCTAGTTACGGAGCTAGGCCTCTAAGAAGAGCCATCATGCGACTTTTGGAGGATAGCATGGCTGAGAAAATGCTCGCTAGAGAGATCAAAGAGGGTGATTCTGTCATTGTGGATGTTGATTCTGATGGTAAAGTGATTGTTCTCAACGGTAGCAGCGGCGCTCCAGAGTCGTTACCAGAGGCTCTTTCTATATAATGTGGTTGGTTACCTTTTCTATGATGTATGTACTTGATTTATTTAAACATAGCCATAGTCGGTTTTTCTTGTCAATAAATCTTTTATTCTATTACTGATAGGCCGAGTTACAAGGGGCTTATATTACAAGAACAGATAAGAAGGGAAAACCAAAAAAGGGTGTGTGAATGATGAAAAAAAATTGTCTATGGCACGCCCTGGACATGTTCATCACTTCATCTTCATCCATGGCTATTTCGTTGGAAGCTGGAGTATTTTTATGTTTCTCCGATAGAATATGTAATATAACATCCCAGCTTTGCTGTATAGTATAGCTATGGCATATTTATTGATCGACATGTAATGACAAATACTTGTATGACAACAACAAATTCAGGGTAATTAGATCTGTTTGAAATATGTGACCCAGTGTACAGTGGGTTACATGTTTTTCAGGTTCATGTCATAATAGGTTGTATTCTTAGTTTATGAGTCCGACTTTGTTCCATTTATCCTTCCCTCTATTTACTATTCATCTATGAGAGAGATTAATACATGTGATAAACTAGTGGGATCCATGTTAATAAGTGGATTCATGAATAGGTTCTACTAATTTATTACTTTTTTTTTTCTCATAAATTAATCGTAAATAAAAGGTGATAAATAATGCATTACATCATATCTAGTAAACAAATACTATGGAATTACCTGGAATACCAATCCTATGTAGTAAACCAAATATTTACTTCCTAGCCCATTTCATATCTTGAAATTTTACATTTTGGATTAAACTTACCAAGACAAATCATAGAACAATTAAACTCTTATCAGCACCATATTCACATTATCTTTGAAATGATTTTTTATTAATAACTTTAACTAAATCCCTTCATTTTGAAGGACATGCCATTAGTGTTGATAGTTTTAATGTTGACAACCAAGTAAAGGAGAGAAAGAACAAAGAGTATGTTTTTTATTAGTACTAGTATATATTAACATTTAACAATATATTCACAAAAAAAGTCCAAAACAAAATAATTATAACATATCTAGTTCCAAGTTATAACCGGCGTCGGGCGGCGTAGGACGTCGGGTGTGGCCAGCTTCTCCGTTAGGGTTTGCGCCGGTGGTTTCTGTTCAGAGGTATTTGGTCTTCTTCCTTTACTTCTCAGTCGAGTTTTCTGGTGGGGTCTCTCGGGTTCTGAACATAGCTATCATAGGGTTTTCCTCTTCTTTTGCTCCATCTTCGGTTTAAATTCCTGGTTCTAGGATCAGGGACCTTGGTGGAGGGAGAGGAGTTTGGGTCTTGTGGTAGCTGTGATCTGCTCATCTTTTTGGGCCGTTTGCGTTTTGTCTGTTGGATAGATTCGTTTTTTTGTCGGCTGGGTCTGCTCTTTGGTTTGGATTATGAGACAAGTTGGTTTTCAGAGGGGGGAGGTTTGGACAGATGTGAGGAAGAAACATTTTAGGAACTGGGTGGCGAAATGGGAAACCTTTCCGTTTAACTCGGTTTTTAAAGGTAGTGAGTTGTCGAAATTTTCTTCTTTCTACATTTCTGAATTCCCTGAGGACACCAAAGCCAAAGATCTGTTCGGTTTGTTTGGGTGTATTGGTTCGGTGGTGGAGGTCTCAATTTCACCCAGAAGGAATAAGGTGGGGAAAAGGTTTGGGTTTGCGAGGTTCAGAGAGGTCGTAGATTCGAGACTTTTAGCTATCTCTTTGGACAATGTTCAGATTAATGGGAGGAAAATCCACGCCAACATTCCTAGATTCGAACGTTCCAATCTTTCTTCTCACGGAAACGTTGGTGGCAAGAGAAGAGTTAGAGATGTAGATTATGCAGCTGTTAGGAGTTATAGAGGGGAGGCGTCGAGCTTGGGGCTCAATACTCGTAGAGACGGGAATTGGTCTTTCGCTGATGTGGTGAATAACAAAAGGCAGCAGAAGGCTTTTGAGGACAATAGTAGGGTATCTTATTCGTCAAAGTCTGAAGATAATCAGAGGTTCTCTAAAGCATACGTTGGCAAGGTGGTTGTTTTAGGTACTACATATGAAATGCAAACCAAGTTTGAGATGGAGGGGTATTATAACGTTAAGGTCACGCCGTTGGGAGATTCTCTTTGTCTTTTGGAAGAATCGGAAGTGGGAATTATCGGTAATTTCATGGAGGAAGGCAAAAGTTGGTGGAAGAATTGCTTTGAGAAGGTGTACAAATGGGAGGAGGGAGTGGTAGATACTTGTAGATCAGTCTGGATTTGTATTAGAGGTGTGCCGGCTCACGCTTGGAATTCGGAGTTCTTCGTTTTGGTGGCAAATTCTTTTGGAAGGTTTCTTTCTCTAGATGAACACACTGGTTGTGGGCTGTTTCTTGACTATGCTAGGGTGAGGGTTTCGGTCTCGTTGGACTTTCGTTTGCCGGAATCGATTGTGGTGTCGATTGATGACAAACAATTTCGTGTTTCCTTATCGGAGGATGTTGGCTGTATGTTTAACAGGGGTGCTTTTTCAGATCATGAAAATTATGATTTGGTTCCCTCCGAGTCGGATTCTATGTCATCGCTTTTCGCTGCAGCTTCGGAGGATGACATTGAAGATTTTTCCAGCGCTGATGGTGTGACTGTTAACGCAGCGACTACTGTGGATCGGCCTAATGGTAGGGATAGCAGTGTGGAGTCAGCTGGGGACTCATCAGTGCCGGAGAGCTCCTTCTCGAAGACGATTTCGGTGGAGAAAGAAGGGACACAGCGTGCTGTTGATTCTGTACAGAATCATGGGCTGGAGGATTTTGGGCTGGAAATTAATAATTCTCACTCTGTTAATGTTCTTTCTCCAGTTGATGGGCCCGTAGTTGCTGTGGAAGTTGGCTTGGAGAACAATGCTTTACCTAATGCCGGTGTGGGTGGCGTTTTTGATGAGGCTGTTAGAGGGGTTAAGTTTTGCAGGAAGGGTCGTAATAAAAAGGTGGTTTTTAAGAACTTGTCGGACTGTGGCGGTTCTCTTCATAGGAGGACTATGAAAATTTTGACCAGGGGGAAAGGTAAGGAACCGGTTTTGGCTCTAACAGGCGGGAAGAAACACAGGCCTTACATTGGGGGCAGCAGAGTTATTGCTTCATCTTGTAATTCCGGAGCAAGCTCTTCTATTAAGCTTTCTAAGGAAGATGCGGTTTCTAACATGGGGGATATGTGTTACGGAAATCTTAGTGGAGGCAGCGACATTAGTAGGAATAACGGTAGACAATGGGGTGTCTTAGATAAGGAAGCCGGAACTAAGATATGGAAATCTATGGAAGGATTGGGGGTGGTGGCTAAGGGAGGAAACGGTAAAGCCATTGAGAAAATAGAAAGATTGGAGCAGGAAGCGGCTTTGAAAAAAGCTGAGTTGAAGGAGTCTATAAAGTTGTTGTGATGATTATTGGAACTTTTAATATTAGAGGGGGTGGCAATGCTCTTAAGAGGAGAAGAATTAGTTCTTTGGTGATTAAGAGTAAAGCGGACATTTTTTTCATTCAAGAGACAAAATTAACTAGCATGCAAGACTTTGTGGCCAAGAGTTTTTGGAATGCAAAAGATATTGGTTTTTCGTTCTCTAATTCTACGGGTAGATCGGGCGGGCTTCTAACCTTGTGGAGGGGAGACGTGGTTGATGTTATTTTGAGTTTTAGAGTGGAGGGGTATCTCGGCATCAAGGTGTGTAAGAACAATAATTTCTTTTACTTAATTAATGTTTACTCTCCTTGTGACCTTGTCAAAAAGAGAATGTTGTGGAGCAAGTTGTTGGAGTTGAAAGAAGTTTACAATGATGGTGAATGGATCATTGGTGGTGACTTTAATGCTATTAAAGTGAGAGGGGAGAGAAAAGGTAGAGGTGTCGTTTCTAATGTTCATGAAGTTTTTGAGTTCGCGGAATTTATTGAAAAAAGCTTGTTGGTGGATGTTCCATGTAAAGGAAAAAAATTTACTTGGTATAGTGGAGATGGTAAATCTATGAGTAGGATAGATAGATTTCTTGTGTCGGAGAAGGTTTTGAATGATTGGGGGGTGATAGGGCAAATGGTGGGTGAGAGAGATATTTCCGATCATTGTCCGATTTGGCTAGAGATTGACAACGAAGATTGGGGACCAAAACCATTTAGGTTCAACAATGAATGGTTTTCGCATAGTGCTTTTATTCCTTTTGTGGAGGACGAGTGGAAAAGCTTCAAAGTAGAAGGTAGAGGGGATTATGTTTTGAAACAAAAACTATATCTTCTTAAAGGTCGGCTAAAGTGGTGGAATAAAGAGGTTTTCGGTAGAATCGATTTGGAAATTCAAGAGGAGGTTAGAGATATTAATCGAGGGGATGATTTTTTAGAGTTAGAAGGCGAGGACTTGTTACCGGATACTTTGTTTAGAAGGAAGGAAGCTACTAGTCGGTTTTGGATGAAATTGAGAATAAAGGAGAACATGCTAGTGCAAAAGGCTAACTTGAAATGGTTAAAAGAAGGAGATGCAAATAGCGGTTACTTTCACAAAGTCATGAAGGAAAAAAGAAGACATAATCATCTAGGACCCATTAACACTTTGAATGGGAGGTTGGATAAGGTAAAAGATATTAAAGATTTTGTTGCTAATCATTTTTCTATGAAATTTGATGAGGAGGAAGGGATGGTGTCGTCTTTGGAAGGAGTTTTGTTTGATCGCATTAGTGAGGAAGATAAAGTGTGGATCGAAAGACCGTTTCAAGAAGATGAGATTTTAGAAGCTTTAAATGGTTGTGGTGGTTCCAAAAGTCCGGGCCCGGACGGATATTCTTTTCTTTTTATTAAAAGGTGTTGGCCTTTAATAAAAGAAGATTTCTTGAGATTTTTTGATCACTTTTTCGAAGGTAAAGAACTATCCAAGGCGGTTACTTCCTCTTTTTTGGCGTTGATACCTAAGTCCGCAAATCCGCTTTCCTTGGACGATTATAGACCGATTTGTTTGGTGGGTTGTATGTATAAATTCATGGCGAAGATGTTGGCGGGTCGTTTGAAGGCGGTGTTAAATTCTATCATCTCGCCGTGCCAAAGTGCTTTCGTTCCGGGAAGGCAATTGCTTGATGGGGTTTTGGTGGCAAATGAGGTGGTGGATTTTGCAAAAAAAGAAGGTAAATCATGTTTACTTTTTAAAGTGGATTTTGAGAAAGCTTATGACAAAGTTTCTTGGAACTTTTTGAGACAATTGTTATTAAATATGGGATTTGGTGAAAAGTGGAGGGGTTGGATGGAATTATTGATTTTTAGGAGCGACATGTCGGTGTTGGTTAACGGGAGCCCCACTAGGGAATTCGCGGTGAAGAGGGGTTTAAGACAAGGTGATCCTCTTTCGCCTTTTCTTTTTGTCATAGTGGCGGAGGTTCTTACGAGGTTGGTCCGAAAATCCATAGAGGTTGGAGAGTTTGAGAGCTTCTCTATTAACCGGAGGTGTTGTGTGGATATTTTACAATTTGCGGATGACACTTTGATAGTGGGGGAGGGTACTTGGAAACATGTGAAGGCGGTCAAGATTGTGTTGAGAGCTTTTGAGATGGTTTCGGGTCTTGGAATCAATTTTCACAAAAGCAAATTGATAGGGATTAACGTTTCTACAAATTTCTTGGAAGCGGTTTCTTTTTATCTAGCGTGCAAGATAGAAAATAGTAACTTCTATTTTCTTGGCATTCCAATTGGCTTCAACCCGAGGAAGGAGTGCACTTGGACCCCGCTTTTAGATAAGTTGAAGACCCGGTTGTTGGGATGGAAAAACCGGTTTTTGAATCTCGGCGGGAGAATAACCCTTTTGAAGTCAATTTTGAGTTCTTTAGCCATTTTCACTATGTCTTTTTACAAGATGCCGGTTAAAGTGGTTCGGGAATTTTCTATGTTGCAAGCTAAATTTTTATGGGGAGGAGTATCCGAGAAAAGATGTATTCATTGGGTTAGTTGGAAGGGTGTTACTTCACCTTATTTAAAAGGTGGTCTAAATATTAAGGATTTAAATGACTTTAATTTAGCCCTTTTAAATAAGTGGAGATGGAGAATTGCTAAGGGGGGAAGTTTGTTGTGGATAGAAGTTTTGAAAGCGCGGTATGGAGATATTAATTTGCATTTGTTTGGAGGCGGGGATCATTATAAAATTTCATCTTCTTCTTTATGGTGGCGTGACTTGATAAAGGTTGGTAATTCTTCCTCTTTTCATAAAGATCCTTTTCTTGAAAATAGTTGTTTTATTGTGGGTAATGGCTTTAGCACTCCGTTTTGGGAAGTTTGTTGGTTGAATGATGTGTGTTTGTCGGAATTGTATCCGGAACTTTATGATATTTCTTTGTTGAAGAATGTCTCCGTAGCGGTGATGGGTGGGTGGAGAGACGGGGCGTGGATATGGGGGGATTTGGGAATTTCATTAGAGAAAGTGGTTGAGGCGGGTTTATTATCCAAATTGTTGTCTTTACGGAACTTTTTGGATACTTTTGTGGGTTGTAATTCGGAAAAGGATTCCGTGATTTGGAATTTGGAGAAGGATAAGATTTTTTCGGTTTCATCGTGTTATCACCGGTATGCTTCCCGTCGAATTTCGTTTGGTCCTATTAATAGGAATGATGTAGTGTTGGAAAAGATTTGGAAGATGGAGATCCCTTACAAAATTAAAGCGTTTGCGTGGAGACTTTTTGTGAATAGGCTTCCAACCAAAGATCTTTTGAAGGTTAGAGGTATTGCTTTTTCTACCCCTAATTTAAATTGTATTTTTTGTGGGACTCATTTGGAGGATAGAGACCATATTTTCTTCAAATGTTATGTAATTAAACTTGTTTGGAAAGATATTGGTGAGTGGGCGGATTTTTCGGGTTGGAAGGAGGAGGATTGCTTTCCGCTTTTTATGGAGTGGTACGATAAGTGCCGTTTGAAAAAAGTTAGAGAAGGAAAATTGGGGGTGTTTTGGTTGGCCATTTGTTGGACTATTTGGTTGACAAGGAATGGCTTTTGTTTAAAAAATGAAGTTTGGAGCATTAATGACATAGTTTGGAAAATCAAATTCTTGATGTGGAGATGGTCCTCTTTGGGTGATATTACTTACTCCAAGTGCAACTTTTACGATTTTTGTAAAGACCCGATGTCTTTTTTATCGTGATCGTATTTGGTTTGTAATATCTCTTTTTTGTCGGTTATTATGCCGGTCTTGTGTATCAAGGTTGGAGAACCCTTAGTTCTCCCGTTAATATAATTCTTGCTTACACAAAAAAAAAATATATTCACAAAAACATTCTCTAAAAAAAAAAAATACATTTGTAAGAATGTCCAGTAGTCCAAAGGGGTAAAATTCAATTCCAAGGTAAGGCAGTTTCAAAATGAATAAAGTTTTGTTTCATTATGTCTTAATACCTAACACTTGAGTTTACCTTGAAATTTACTAATTCTACTTGTGCAGCAGCACAAGTCAGTTGACTGCATATAGTTAGCTAGCTTGAGGTTGTTTGATCAAAATCTAATCTGTTCAAATTTTAACTTCAGAATTTAATATTAAATAAAAACCAAAATCTGTTTTAAAGTTTTGATCTTCTGAGATGCCGGCTACAACTATTGTGTACAGTTTTGACTGCACTATAAAATGTACATATAATTTATCAATAAAATAACTCTAGAACCAAACTTAGATCACAGCCAAAGAGGATAGATTTGATCAATAATAATGAGAAGAAAATAAAGTATCATCATTTTATAATCACTCATGCTTGAGAGTTTGAGTTTGCAAGAGAAGGGAAGTATATTAATCTGTCATTGAGCGAGCTTGCCTGTGTGTGGGGCTCATATTCCCACCACAGCTGATATTCAAAGAGGTTAGTGTCTTTTGGATTTCCATTGTCATGGCACTATCTACACTCCCTGATGATAGTCTTTTATGTGATTTTTGAAGATGGAGCTTAAGTGAACTACTACTCAATCCAGCATTCTTCCCACATATTGGACAAACTTTCATGGTTGGTCTCCGCCGCTGCCGCCACTCCATTGAAACTTTCCCATGCAGTTTTTGATCAAGTTCCTGTAAGATCTTTCCAAAACCGTCATTCGGTTGTGCTCTACGGTGAACTTTTTTCATAGTATTCCAAGCTTCTAATAATGTGAAATTCCTGCCTCACACATCCCATATATCACTTGCAGTGGCAATATTACACATACGAAAAGATATTAAGATTGCTTTATGTTTGCTAACAATGGAGTAGATAATTGTTACTTAATTCAGTAGTTGAAAATAACCTAACATAATTTGTCCTTGAGATTAAACTATATACAAGTGTTCCAAAAAAATATTTTTATAAATAACTTTATATATATATATATATATATATATATATATATATATATATATATATATATATATATATATATATATATATATATATATATATATATATATATATATATATATATATATATATATATATATATATATATATATATATATATATATATATATATATAACTCTATGGCTCCACAACATTAGTTTCAACTTTAGGCAATATTGTATTCATAGGTTTACTTACTTTCTTAGCATCAAGTAAGCCAGGACTACTGTGACACTTCTACTTTTCCCTTCGAAGCAATGAACTAGAATTCTCTGGCCCGCTCTTTCAACATTTTCTATAAAATCACAAGCTTCGTCAAATAAGATGCTGATGTTAGTATTCTCAGTGTCACATACCTGTTCAAATAGGGGAATGAAAAAATATTAGGATTTATTCCTTTAATCAGAATTTAAGAGACAGTTTATATCTTAAACAACATAATATTTATTGATCTACACAATAAGAAGCATAAGGCCTGTTTGTTTAAACTTTTGCGTAAAGTGATTTATGTTTGCTACTAATCTGAAAGTCACTTTTTTCTTTGTTTGGGAAGCCTCTCAAAGTAGTTTTTATAAAATAGCTAGATATCTGTTTTTTTCTTTCAAAATGAAAGTACAAGTGCTTTCTCTACATTTGAAACTCGGAGATGTTATACATAACTAGGGTGTTGAAGATAAAACATTATTCATGAACATCTACATGTATGTTCAAACTTGAAATTATAATATAAACAAGGAGTCAAGCAATTCTCATGCAAACTTTTGCAAATATATCAGTAGAATAATCCGAGGGCAGTTAAAATAGAAATATGATAAGAAGACTCACAGAGAAATTTTTGTAAGTGAATATATCAGCAAATTGAGAATCTGATTGTCCAATTTCGTTAGTACACAAACACAAAATATGAGTGATTCCTAAGTGTTGCATTGTGTGTATAGATCTTGCAGATAGTACTCCACCGATGAACAAATAATTAGTAATAGCAGATGGTCTCTCTGTATTTGCAGCCTCAGATATCAATGCAATCCTTTCAAGGATATGCTCAAGTCTAATCTGAAAGTTAATAGAGTAAATAATTAATATAAATATGCATCCTCTATGAATGAATTGACTTATTCTACTTGATAGTTTAAAATCAGATACCTTCAATTCATATGCATCAACGACAGTGTTGCTATCACTCCCTTCAAAAAATCCTGAATTAAAATTGTTCTCCTGGCACAACTTGATAGCATCATTTTTGAGCATTTCATTCCAATGTTCTAATTCTTTATAAGATTCTGCATCAACCTAGAAAGTATGGTAAGAGTATAAGACAAAAGAAAGAAAAAATATAATGCATGGTAAAATAAATGCTATCTTACATTGTAAAGACACCACATCAATTAAAGATTAGAAAAACAACAAGAGCATAAGTAACAATTTTCCATTGTCTACCATAGTTAAATTGGTCAGACACATTGGTCAGACACAGACTTGTCATAAATCATTTATTTTCCACAATAAGCATATGAATAAAAATAACAAACAGGGTACTAAGGCAATGTGCAGCAAAAGCAAGGCATTGTACTAGTATACAGCCTATGCTACCTAGAGACCAACCTTGGCAAATTTATGGAACTCACGGAGCTTAGCTGTAAAACGGGAATCATGCAATGGCTCCACACCCCCTTTGGAGGATTTTCCATGGCAACCTTCTCTTGACATAGGAGAAACAGAGTCACAAACATTTCTATTGCCTGAGGATGACAATGCCCTTGGAGCAGAGTTTTGTGAATCTGAATCACTAAAATCTCGATGGCTATCATTAGAAAATCTCCCCTTACTTGTTGAAGAGAGGCACTTACCAATAGTTGGTGAAGGTGAATCTCCATTTTCAGACTCCCCCAATGATACTTTGCTCATAGTATTATTAAACAATCTTAACAAGTTATCAAGTTTCTGGTGAAGTGTAAGTAAGAATATATGAAATCCTTGCAGATCCCTAAGAGCAGCACGAAAACCACTGCGGAACTCCTGTACTATTGATGTTACAACACTTCCTTGTACATCAATTGTTAAAGTTATATCTTCTAAGGGAGGACTTCCTAATTTCCCTCCGGTTATATCATGTAACAGGCGAGAAGAAAACTCAGAACTATTTAGTACCAACTCAACCAACTTAGGATAGCTGACTTGATCAGCGACACGTTTTACAGCAGGAGGACGGCGTGGAACACCAGAGTCAATAGCCACAATGTTGAAGCCTGTAAATATTGATTCTCTTGACATTTGACTTTTAAGGCATGTATAATTGGATGATTCTCTTATATGTAAAAGGTGAGAGCTTTGTGTTCTTATTCTATTATCATGAGAACACGATCTTGAAGTAGATCTTTTTTTTTTCTCAAGCCTACTAACCACCCCGGGCTCATATCGGTTCATTGCCAAATCAAAGGTTTCTCCTATTGTATCTAAATGTGAAGGGATTGCTTTTTCAGTTAATAACAAATTTGCAGGGTTCCCACGCCATCTAAGTTGACGGCATGGAAGCCTATCTTCATTTCTGATAACAAGATCTAACATCATTATCCTACCAAGCGCTGCAGACGTTCTTTCTGCAGAATCCCTTGATTCAAATGAACTAGAGCTTTCAAGTAAAGGTGAGCCATGTACATAACTACAAGAAGATTATGAATCATTAGACTAAACATCAAAAGTTAACATGGAAAATAATAACTCACGGAAAAACACATTAATCGCTTGCATTTTACCGTTTTTCTAAGATATAGAAATATTAAATTTGATTTAGTTACTCACAAACAAGCAATGCCAAAACAAAAAACATCATAGTTTTCAAACTATACATGTAGAAGAGAGCAAAAAAACAGAAATTAACTTTTGTTTATTGCCAAAATATTGCGACTGTTCCTTTGAATTAAAATTGCTTTTTTTGAATCATTGCAGAACCTCCAATTTAGGATGATATTTTCTCACACCAGATTCAAAATTGTAAGATCATGCATCTACATGGAGCATAAGAATCCTCAAGAAATGACAAAAGTAACCAAACAACCAAATATAACTTTTGTTGCCATTTGAATCATGTTTGAAACCTTATAATATAAAAACTAGATTTGAATTGTACCTCATAAACAAGACACACCGGCTAAGCTCGAGTGCTTCCAAGAGTTCAGAACATGTTGTTTCACCAATTACATTACTCTCACAACTTGCTGCATCCCTTGCCTTTTCGGCAGCTTTCTTAATTTGGAGCCATTCTAAACTTGTATTGTGAATGACTCTAGCCTATAATTTACAAATAAAAGTAAAAGATTAATATGACTAACTACAGATTAACTTGCAAATGTTAGGGTTGAATCAAGTAAGAAGGCAACGACCTGTGGAGCTTGGACTCCCAACCATTTGGCGAATTCATATCCAAGTCGTTCAGACTGTGTTGCCATTCTTGACGAAGATATCTTTATGACCGCTGCTGCTTCTTTTGGAGAAGCATCATTGCTCCCATCTACATTGAAAAGGGCAAAGAAGACAACCCCTCCAGAATTTACTGTGATCTATGTGGACACAAATGAGAAGAAATGAGCAGAAGCCATACAAATAAAACACAATTATTATAACAACCTAAACTTGATAGAAAATGATCATATATAGTTAACACCTAAACTAAGGCTGCTACAACATGAAGCCCTCAGCAAAATTAAATGGAACAAAAATTAATACAGAAAGAAGTTTATATGCATTAGAAAACAAATAAAAATACACATATTGTTCATCTGCATAGTAACTATCTGTGCTTGTAAACAATATTATGAGCATATGAAAGGATAGAACCTC
Source organism: Vicia villosa (assembly GCF_029867415.1). Taxonomy (NCBI): domain Eukaryota; kingdom Viridiplantae; phylum Streptophyta; class Magnoliopsida; order Fabales; family Fabaceae; genus Vicia; species Vicia villosa. The sequence goes on along the minus strand of NC_081182.1, from coordinate 36,873,559 downwards.
AAGAGATCTATTGACTTCATCCTCCGAATGTTGATTGCTACTGGTGTGCTCAATGTGGTGAAGTGAAGAGAGCGTGTCCCAAGAAAAGGAGCCGGAGTCAATGTCCAACATTTCAGCTTTACCAAGCCTATCCCTCACACTAATATCATGAACCATGTCAATTTCTGCATCCTCTCCAAAACTAGACACAATTTAAACAGTTAACATCTACTACTACGATATACACTGAACAGTCAATGTAAAGATAGTTTAGAAATAGCAAGATACCTAAAAGGTATGGTGGAAGAAGAGCGAGGGAAACCGGAATTGGAAGTGCGTTTGCGAACTGATCGAAGCCATTGAGAAACGGTTTGGGGCGAGTCGAATTGGTCTTTATCCTGCAATTTCATCTTGAAGATTGAGTTTGTGTAGTTAGTATTTTGATTATGATGGAAAGGAATGAGAGGGAAAAGGGAAAAGATACCTGGTTATGCGGACAGATAGTGGTTGGGGATGGTGCTTCACGGTGGCGGTGTTGTTGCTCAGGTGCTTCACGGCGGAGTTGTTGCTCGGATGATTCACGGCGGAGTTGTTGCTGATTTGACATGTTGCTTAGGTTTGGTTGAAACACTAATTGGCATTGGAGGGAATAGCAAGAAGAAAATAAGTAACGGTAATACTGCGTGATCATAGATCCTTCTAAAATAGCTAAATACAGTATGCTTTGAATTATTTGAAAATTATTAAAAATGCAATAAATTTTATTTAAATTTTTTACTATTAAAAAATAAAAAATTAATTGTTATGCACTCTCAAATTTTTTTACTCCAATTTATCACTAATCCATTTGTGTAAAACTTTTTACTTCATCAATTTATCACAATAATCCATTTGTGTTATTTTACATGTGATTATAATAAAAATCAGGTTTCTCTAATAAATTAGTGCTTATAATTAACTGACAATAAAATATATTTATATTTATAGGTGTATTTTAATTAAATTCTAAAAATATATTTTATCTATCTTCAATTATAAAGATGCTTTGTAAAATAAATTTGTTCTAAATTCTAATGCAACATTTCTAATTTTTTCCATGATATTAATGTAAAGTTATATATAATTTGTTTTTTCCATAAAATACTCCCTCCGTTTTTTATTATAAGTCGTTTTAGACTTTTCACACAGATTAAGAAAAATAATAATTGTTGTATGAAAATGAGAAATTACGAAGGTTTTTACAAAATTATCCTTCATTAATAACATGTGGAAGATAAATTTATATAATTGAAATGAGAGAGAATAATAAATATTTAAGGATATAATAGGAAAAACAGGCATTAATTATTCATTGGAATTGTAAAACGACTTATATTTAAATATAAAATATTTTTCCAAAACGACTTATAATAAAAAACGGAGGAAGTAATAATTAAGTTTTTTTAATTTGTGTGAAATGTCCAAAAACATATTATAATTTGAGATGGATGGAGTAATGAAAAATATTTAATGCATATTAAATAATTATGAGTGTTTTATAGTTTGAATTTTTTCGCACATTTAATAATTGTGAAAACAATATAACATCATTTGTTTTTATAATAGAGTTTAAAAATAGTGCACTGTAGTGTAAAACAATTTTACACATACAACCAATAAAAATTCTAACATTTGTAATGTCATTTAAGTATTTTAAAAATAAAATTAGGATTTATTGTGATGCATGTCCCTTAATGGTTAAGAGTTTAAAATGATATATTTTGTTTATTAAACACTTTTATTAAATGTAGTGAAAATTAAAATAATTGACTATTGTAAGAAATAAAAGGTATGTTTTTCTTAAAAACACTTGTAATCAATGCATTGCAAGTTTAAATAATTGATTTATTTAAAGAATATTTTCTATATTTGGAATCCTTAACCAGTGCCCCTGGGGCACTCGTTAACATGACCCTTAAAAAAATGATTTTTTTTTTGTATTTTTTAAAATAGATTTTACAAAACTGTTTTTTAAAATATTACCAATTTTTTTATTTTTTATTTTCTAAATGAAACACTAATTTTGACATTCTATAATATAAACATACATTATTGAAGACCAAAATCTAGTCAAAATCTTAATTTTTTTAAAAAGTTGTATTTCAAAAATAATTTTTATGAAAATCTATTTGAAATAGCTTTAAAATTAAATGATTATTTAAAATTTTGATATCCAAAGAAAGTTTCAATAAGATGAAATATCTAAAATAACATTTTAAGAATAACTATTCAAACCAAATTTTCATTTGAAGCTTTTATGACAAATTTCTACTGCACCCTGACAATATGATTTCGTTGTTCTTTTTCCTAACAACACCCCCAAAAGAAAAAAACTTCATCCACATAACAACCAACATCAACATTAATAACTACAAGGTTCCCTTGGTCAGATAAGTCAATAAGTCAGTATGAAAATCTAAATTCTGGTCCTTTGCCTTCGGGATAGGGGAAGCATGACTGAAGTACAAGAGAGCTTAAAGAGCTTCTGCTGCAGCCACAGTTGGGAACTGACAATCATCTATTTGAAAATTAATTTGTTTCAAACCTCCCAAATCTGCCACATTGTATAGCAACTCAATTGAACACTAAATGTATCATTGGCATGTAAGCAATTATCAATCCAAACATGGACATCCGTGCCTGGTGGAATACGACATCCAAGATCAGAGGAAAACCAAACTTGTTTTGCAAAATGACAGTAAAGTAGAAGGTGTTCTGCGGATTTAAAGTTGAGTGACAGAAGAGGCAACTAGTATCTAAAGTCAGACCTTTCTTTTGAAGATTTACTTTTATAGGAATGTTTTTTAACCTCCCTCCTTAAAAATTCTTTTACTCTGTTTTGGATTGGGGCATTCCACTTCCACAAGTTATCAGTTGAAACAACTGAAGGTCCAGATCTAAAACTAGCTCTCTCGATACTCAAGCACCGATAGGTTGATCTAACCGAATACTCTTCATTCTTCTCATGATGCCAAATGATTCTATCATCAGGTTGTCTTCCAGATAAAGGGATACTAATAACATTGATAACTTCATCTGGTATACGATAGGCTACGATCTAGAGGGGGTGAATAGGTCGCAAACGAAATTTTCTTTTTTAAAAATCTGTTTAACTATGGCAAGCGGAAATACTTCAGAATCACCAATTGTCTATCCCGAACCGTTATAAAAAAAATCAGATATGCGTCAAATCATATATAATATATTCGATTGATGAGAAAATTAATCAATATATTTTCAACAATAATGTTTAAATAAAATCTCACAATGATAATCACGTTCCAATAAAATATTAAACAAAAACTTAACTTAAGCAATTTGTCGAACACTTGGTGTGCAATCAATTCTATTCAGATTTTTCTTTGATTTTATTGATATGAAAATTCAATTGCTATCTTATAGATTGCAATCAACTCAGCAAAACAGTTTGTAATATTTGAAAAAGAAATTATCTCAATGTACAGATTGCACAATCGAATCCACAATTTGCAATGAGAGAGAGAGAGAGAGAGAAAGAGAGAGAGATAGAGAGAGAGAGAGAGAGATTTGTTTAGGCAGTTCCCCAATCAGCTTTGCTATGAGTACGTCTACCCCCAATTTCAAACGGAATTAATATAATAAAATTAAAATTTACAAATTGTTGTTTACAAGAGAGAAATAGCTATCCAACCATCTCAACCATATGTTTGATGTTGATCCTATATTCTTCCCTTCCCTTGATCTAGAGCTCGATCAAGTAACCCAATACATACAATTTGATCCTCTGGTTACCGCTACTCCTATTAGATTCTATTGGATATTTGTACATTAGTCTATTGGGCCTTAGCTAGATAAGCGGGCTTTATGCCTCTCATGTCTATATAGCCCACTTAGACCTCTTAGTACTACACTTTATCTTTATCATTTTGAATCAAATTTCTGCCGCCAACATGGCTTCTTTTTCTTCACATCAATGCATTTACATGTAATTTGGTATCAGTGACCAAAACAAAACAACCCATTCCTTCTCCACCTTCTGCATAACTCTCCTTCTTTCTTTCTTCTTAACCTTTCATGGCTTCTTCTGATGAAGAACAACCAAAAACCCCTGACCCCAAAACCTCTGAACCCAAACACAAATCTGATGACCCTAGCTTGAATCCAAGAAACCCCTATTACCTTCATCCTAGAAAAAATCCAGGTGCTACCATTGTTGCACCTCCCCTTGATAACAACTACCATAATTGGAGTAAATCCATGCGCCGTGCTTTGACCTCCAAGAACAAACTTTCCTTCATCAACGGCGGTCTTTCCAAACCCTCTTCCACCGATCCCGATTTTGAACTTTGGGATCGCGCCAACATCATGGTTCTTTCTTGGATCAATCGCACGCTTTCTCCACATATTGCACAAAGCACCATCTACTTCAACTTTGCTTTCGACCTCTGGGAAGATCTCAGAGAAAGATTTACGAAAGGTAATCACTTTCGATTTTCCGATCTCTTACGCGATTTACATTCAATTCAACAAGGAGATCAATCCTTATCTACATACTTCACTAATCTCAAAATTCTATGGGATGAGCTCGAGGATTTACGACCCACACCTTCATGTTCATGCCCTACACCCTGCACATGTGATTTAGCAAAAGCTGTGCCCAATTACAAACATATGGAGTACGTTTCTTGCTTTCTCAAAGGTCTGAATGACAATTACCACAATATTCGTACCCAAATATTGCTTCTTGACCCTCTTCCTAATATCAGCAAGGTTTACTCCTTGATAGCACAACAACAAATACCATCCCCATCTGTTTCTTCCGCAACTCCTGCAATTCCATATGCCAATACTACCAACAAGGTTAAAAGGAAAACTCCTTCCAAAACCCCTATGATTTGCACCAATCGTAGCAAGACCAACCATACCATTGACAACTGCTATTTCAAGCACAGTTTCCCATCTGGATATCGTACGAAGAACTCAAAGAACACTGCTGACTCCAAGACTGCTACTGCTCCAGACAAAGAACTTTCAATATCCAAAGAAATAAGTGAGACGATATTACCTCATCGGATGAGAAATGAATGATGCACTCAAATGAGAAATGAAGGATGCACTCAAATGAAATAGAACTTTCGAACGAAGGTTAAAATAATTTTGAAGAGAATGCATGCATCAAAATATTTAGGCAAAATTTGAGATATTGAGAATGCGTAATTCCCGACTAATATTGACAAACGGCTCAGTCGCAAGAGGTTTTTTGAAAATATCGGCAAGTTGATTTTTGCTATCAACATGCTCAAAAACGACATTCCTTTTTCAACATGATCACGTAGAAAATGGTGACGTATCTCAGTATGTTTAGTACACGATTTTTAGTTAGGTTAATAGCACTAGTATTATCGCACATTATCAGAATATGTTGAAGTCTTATGTCGAAATCAAGTAATTGTTGTTTAAGCATAAAATTTGAGTGCAACAACTACCCGCTGCGATGTATTCCTCCTCAGCAGTTGACAAGACAACAGAGTCTTGCTTCTTGCTATGCCAACTAGCTAAAAATTTAAAAGATAAGTGGCAAGTTCCATTAGTGCTCTTCCTATCCGATTGACAAAATCAGAATCAGAATAACCAACTAAACTACAATCGCATCCTTTGAGGTACCAAAACCCATACTTATGAAATAACATAAAATCTACAATTTTACATTTTAATTCATAAATATGAAATAAAAACGTAATATGTAAACTAATTATTAAAAAGAATAATCCTTATCTATTATAAATTTCTCTAATCTATACCATCTTTGCTTTTTTTAAGAAATGTGATTTGGCTAATTACACCCTACAAAACTGATTAATAGGGTGAGGATTACCCCACTTATAAGCACATGTTCATGTCATATATTGTTCAATGTGAAACTTTATATATATATATATATATATATATATATATATATATATATATATATATATATATATATATATGATGTATACCGATTTATATATATATTAAAAACATTAATTAGTTATTATTTAATTTTTTTTTAATATGATGTATACCGATTTTATTTCTATCTCATTTATTCTTCAATGACAAATTTTTTCATTGAAGAATAAAGTAATATATTTTTTCACAAAAAGTTTCTCTAAAAACAGTAATACAGATTTTTTATTTCTTTCTTTTAAAACTGTCTCCAAACTTTTAAATTGATCCTAAATATCAACATATACTCGGATGCTCATAACAGCTAATTACTTAAGGTAGATTTGATCAATAATAATAAGAAAATAAAGAACCACGAGTAATGTATGGTACCGCCGCATACATATCCCGCACATGTATTTCACCATTTTATAATCACTTATGCTTTAAAGTTTGCGAGAAAAATTATATTAATCTGTCATTGAATGAGATAGCCTGTGTGTTGGGCTCACACTCCCGCCACGGCTAATATTCAAAGTGGTTAATGCCTTTTGGATTTCCATTGTCATGGCACTATCTACACTTCCGGATGATAGTCTTTTATGTGATTTCTGAAGATGGAGCTTAAGTGAGCTGCTACTAAGTCCAGCATTCTTACCACATATAGGACAAACTTTCATTGTTGGTCTCCGCCTCCGCCACTCCATTGAAACCTTCCCATGGAGTTTTTGATCCAGTTCCTGTAAAATCTTTCCAAAACCGTCGTTCGGCTGTGCTCGACGGTGAACTTTTTTCATAGCATTCCATGCTTCTAGTAATGTGAAACTCCTGCATCACATCGCAAATGTAGTTACTTGATACTCTTAACTATTACTATGAAGGAAGATAAATTTAAGATGGCTTATAAATTTAAGATGGCTTTATTTTATCTAACAATAAAAATAAGTAGCATAATTTGTCATCAAGATTGAACTATTTAGTTATAATTGCATTGATATGGTTATCGAGGTGTGCCTCCAAAAAAATATTACTTTTAACTTTATGCAATATTGTATTTATAGGTTTACTTACTTTCTTAGCATCAAGTAAGCAAGGACTACAGTGACACTTCTGCTTTTTCCTTCGAAACAATGAACTAGAATTCCCTGACCTGTTCTCTCGACATCTTCTATAAAATCACAAGCTTCTTCAAATAAGAGGCTGATGTTAGAATTCTCAGTGTCACATACCTGTTGAAACAGAAAAGTGAAAAGAAATATGAAGCCACTCAAAGTAGTTTTTTATAAAATAGTCAGAAATCTTTTATTTTTTTTTCTTTTAAAAAGCTTAAACAAATGCTATACAAAAACTTTAAAGTTGGTTCTGCTCAAAATGAAAGTGACTTTTACATGAAAAACTGAAACAAATAGCTAGAATTTTTTTTTAAAGTTTGTTCTGCAGAAAATGAAAGTGACTTTTACATGAAAAACTGAAACAAATGGGCCTTAAATAATATATACTGGATAGTATCAGTAAATGCATTACATATGTGTCCAACCGTAACAAATAAATACTATATAAGCCAAAGGAGATCAAAATTCAAAACTGATCGTATAGAAAAGAGAACAGTGGAAAAGGTGAGAAATATAAATTTGGCCATAGTATATCCATAATGTTTTTTATGCAAAAAATAAGGAAAGGAATAAGCTACAGAGTTGAGTAAGAAAAAAACCAAACCCTGTATTGTAAGGAAGAGAATTGGCAACATTATTAACTTAAAGTCATCAGACTAAAGTAGAGAATCATTTATCAAAAACCAAAGTTTCAGTGAGAAAAAAACCATTTATGTTAAGGCTAATCCACATACTATAGTAGAGAGATGTGGCGTGTTAGAACTCAATTTTTGAAGGTAATGAAATGGAATTTATTAGTATCTAAATGTTGAACAAGCTCTTACAGGGGAGTAAAATCCGAAAGTAAAAGAGATAAACCAGAGTCCTAGAACTCCTACCTGCTCCTAACCAGACTCTCCTAACTGACACACTATTTTTTTCAATGCATTACTCACTCCGCCATCCCTCTCTTTTATAATAAGAAACCCCCTAAAGCCGGGGAGAATGCTAACCAACTTTATTTCCCTCAGTATCTATATACTTCTAGAAACTGTGCTTGAGTGAGATAAGATGGGCCCATAGACTCAGTCATCAAACATATTGCACCTAACATCTCGAGTATTCGGGATCGTTGTCTATAGACATGGTATGAATTATGATAGCCTTTATGTGATCCATTGATCAAAAGTTTGATAGTTTGAGCAATGAATAAAAGTTCAACTCCAATAAAAAACTATATTAATCCTAGAAGAGAGTGAATAAATAATATAAACAAGTCTTCAAGGAGGTAAACCAAATCTCACGCAAAAACCTTTACAAATACATCAGTAGAATAAGCCGGGGGAGGGACAGTTAAAAAATAGAAAAATGACAAGACTTACAAAGAAATTTTTGTAGGTGAAAAGATCCGGAAATTGAGAATCTGATTGTCCAATTTCATTAGTACACAAACACAAGATATGAGTGATTCCCAAGTGTTGCATTGTGTATATAGATCTTGCAGATAGCGCACCACCGATGAACAAACAATTTGTAATAGCAGAAGGTCTCTCTGTATTTGCAGCCTCAGATATCAATGCAATCCTTTCAAGGATATGCTCAAGTCTGATCTGAAAGTTAATGTAGTAAATACTTAATATGAATATATATCCTCTATGAATGAATTGACTTCAATAATTCTGCTTAATAGTTTAAACTCAGAAGATACCTTCAATTCATATGCATCAACAACAGTGTTGCTATCACTTCCCTCAAAAAATCCTGAATTGAAATTGTTCTCCTGGCATAACTTGATAGCATCACTTTTAAGCATTTCATTCCAGTGTTCCAATTCTTTATAAGATTCTGCATCAACCTAGAAAGTATGATAGAGTATAAGACAAGAGAAAAAAAAATAGGTTGCAGTGTAAAGACACCACATCAATCGAAGATTAGGGAAACAGCAAGAGCAAAAGGTAAGAGTAATGTGTTTCTCCAGAATAAGAAAGCAGTAACAATTTTCCCAGAATTCATGCTTTCATTCAAAAACGGAAGCCAACAAATAACACATCCAACCCACTGTCCATAATAATTAATTTTGTTGATAATACTGACTTGTTATAAATCAGTTTATTTTCCACAATAACAGTATAAATAAATAAAAAAGAAAACAAGGCACTAAAGCAATGGGTGGCAAAAGCAAGGCATTGTACGAGTACAGCCTGGTATACTACCTAGAGACGAACCTTGGCAAATTTATGGAAGTCTCGAAGCTTAGCTGTAAAATGAGAATCGTGCAATGGCTCCAGACTCCCTTTGGAGGATTTTCCATGGCAACCTTCTCTTGACATAGGAGAAGCCGAGTCGCAAAAATTCCTATTGCCTGAAGATGACAATGCCCTTGGAGCAGATCTCTGTGAATCTGAATCACTAAAATCTTGATGGCTATCATTAGAAAATCTCTCTTTTCTTGTTGGAGAGAGACAACAACCAGTAGCAGGTGAAGGAGAATCTTCCTTTTCAGACTCCCCCAGTGATATTTTGCTTATAGTATTATTAAATGATCGTAACAAGTTATCAAGTTTTTGATGGAGTGTAAGTAGGAATATATGAAATCCTTGCAGATCCCTAAGAGCAGCACGAAAACCACAACGGAACTCGTGAACTATTGATGTTACATCAGTCCCTTGTATGTCAAGGGTTAAATTTATGTCTTCTAAGGGAGGACTTCCTAATTTCCCTCCGGTTATATCATGTAAGAGGCAAGAGGAAAACTCAGAGCTATTCAGTACTAACTCAACCAACTTAGGATAACTTACCTGATCATCTGCACGTTTTATAGCAGGAGGTCGACGAGGAACACCAGAGTCAATAGCCACAATGTTGGAGCCAGTAGACGTTTGACTTTTAAGGCACATGTCATCAGATGATTCTCTTATATGTGAAAGAGGAGAGCCTTGTGATCTTATTTCATTATTATGAGAACATGATCTTGAAGTGGACCTTTTCTTTTTCTGCAGCGTCCCAACTACCCTGGACCGGTTCATTACCAAATCAACACTTTCTTCTTTTGTATCTAAATTTGAAGGGATTGCTTTTTCAGCCAATAACAAATTGGCAGGGTTCCCACGCCATCTAAGTTGAGGGCATGGGAGTCTATCTTCATTTCTAATAACAAGATCTAGCATCATTACCCTGCCAAGCGCGGCTGACGTTCTTTCTGCAGAATCCCTTGATTCAAACGCGCTAGAGCTTTCAAGTAAAGGTGAGCCATGTACATAACTACAAAAAGATCATGAATCATTAGAATAAATATCAAAAGTTAACATGAAAATAATAATTCACAGCAAAATAACTGTTTTCAATTTTCATGTTTAAAATCTTATCATATAAAAACTATATTTGAATTGTACCTCATAAACAAGAGACACCGACTAAGCTCTAGTGCTTCCAAAAGTTCCGAACAGGTCGTTTCACCAATAACATCACTCTCACAACTTGCTGCATCCCTTGCTTTTTCTGCCGCTTCCCTTATTTGGAGCCATTCTGTACTGGTATTGTGAATGACTCTAGCCTGTAATTTACAAAGTAAAAAATAAATATCACTAACTACAAGCTAACTTGCAAATGTCAAGGTTGAGTCAAACCTGTGGAGCTTGGACTCCCAACCATTTGGCGAATTCATATCCAAGTCGTTCAGACTGTGTTGCCATTCTTGACGAAGATATCTTTATGACCGCTGCTGCTTCTTTTGGAGAAGCATCATCGCTCACGACATTGAAAAGGGCAAAGAAGACAACCCCTCCAGAATTTACTGTCATCTATGTGGACACAAATGAGATGAAATGAGGCAGAAAGCCAAGAAAATAAAATGATTATCATAACAACTGAACATGGAATAAAATATGAACATATCTACATTGGCAATATACTTGACACAAAAAAAAATGAATTAACATAATGCTGCTACAACATGGAAACCCTAGGCAAAATTAAATGGAACAAAAATTAAAACAGAAAGAAAGAAGTTATAATTCTTTATAAATGTTTGAAATCAAATAAAATAGACATATTGTTCTTTATATGTGCTTGTAAACAGTATTATGAGCATAAGAAAACAAGAAACCTCAAGAGCTCTATTCATTTCATCTTCAGAATGCTCATTGCTACTGGTGTGCTCAGTATGGTGAAGTGAAGAGAGCATGTCCCAAGAAAAGGAATTCGATTCAATGTCCAACATTTCAGCTTTACCAAGCCTATCCCACACGCTAATTTCAGTTTGATCAGTAAGCATATCAATTTCTGCATCCTCTGCAGATTCTCCAAAACTAGTCACAATTTAAATCAGTTACCAAACACTTGAGAAACCATACTGAATGTATAACAAAAAATCAACACTCTATTTCCAAAGAAAAATCAAATTCAGCATTCACTACCATATACTTTTAAACACTCGATGTAATAAAATAAAATATAGAAATAGTAAGATACCAAAAGGGTACGGAAGAAGAGCGAGGGAAACCGGAGGAGCGGTAATTGGAAGTACGTTTTCTAACCGATTGAAGCCAATTAAAAACCTAAGTAAATCAAATAAAATTGATAAGCTTTTTGAAATGCAGAATAAACCTAATTGAAAATAAATAGAAGACAGAAGAAGCATAGATACCCGGGAAGCAACGGTTAGGGGCGATGGTCCTTCAGACTCGAATTGCTCTTTATCCTGTTGTTAAGACAAATGTGAAGATTAAGACAAGTTTCTGCTGTTAGTAATTGATTATGATAAAAAGGAATGAGAGGGAAAAGGGAAAACAGACCTGGTTTTGTGGCTCATTTGACATGTTTTAGTAGGAAAAAAAAAAGAATGAAAAACTGATCGTAACGAGGGGAAAAGCTAGTGAGTAGTTTGCTCTTTGGTTGCAACACTGACTGGAGGGAAGAGGCGGAACAAAATAAGTAACGGTAATACTAAGTTTTGGTGATGAAAGATCGATCTAAAATAACTATAATAATAATATCTAATTTGGTTTAATAGTGCACAATAAAGTTTTAGTATTTGATGTCGGCATTAGTGTAAAACGCAATCAATCTACAACTTTTGTGGCTATCACTTGACTATGTCAAAATAAACATTTTTCATTTAAAAAATAATAAAATTATTTAGAAAAGAAAAAAAATTATTTAAAAAATAAAGTTGCACTAGAATGATGATTTCAATCAGAGGTCCCATAAAGGATTAGTACCTCATCATCATTATCCTTATATTTTGTTAGATAATCAGCACAAATATTTGAACTCGTCATTCTCTAGAGAGTATCTCTTTAATATTATGAAGAATTGTGACATGGTGCTGTCAAACATTAACAGACTCTGAGATAAGTTTGATAGCAGAGTTGAAGTCATAATAACACATCAGGTCTTTGATGCCAAAATCTCAGGTCATCCGTAATCCATGATATAGCGCCATCAACTCAACATGAAGGATGTTGGAACAACCAATATTATCCGCAAAACCGTGAACCCAAGCACCATCAGCATTTCAAATTAATCCACCAAAACTCGAGATGTCAGGTTTACTGAGGCTATTGCCATCAATATTCAAAATCATATTACTATATTTGTGTGCATTCCACGTAATCGTTCTTATTAGATGATACTGATTATGCTTGGGAAAACATTTAGCTAACAGATTAACATAATTCAATGTGAAGAGTTTCAAAATAAAGGAAGATACCACTTCCTTCGAAATACACAGTTTGTTCCTAGCGCGCCACAATCACCAACAAACAGCCAAAAAGATAAAGTCATCATTGATGTCATATCTAATCCAATCATATAAAATATCTCCTTGAAAGAATAAGGAGTCCAAGAAGCCAATAGATTTCTAAAAACGAGTATCAAATTCACAGTCTCTCAAGCAGTGTAGAGCATCTCTGTGTCCTGATTGCATCTAGGACAGAGATTTCTTTGGAGCATACCACGATGACACAACATCGATCTCGTAGAAAGGGACTTATGTAAAGTCGTCCAAAAGAAGAATTTCACCTTCTCAAGAGCTAGAATATACCACATCCACTTCCAAGAGTTATTGCTTGTTGTATTTTGAACAAATTCTAGTTTGTTAAGCCATTTATAACCATCCCGAACAATACAGATACCATCTAAATTTCCTTGCCATCTTAACCGACCCGACACTAGAGAATTCAAACAAATGAGAAGCGTTTTCACGCGGTCACAAATAACCAAAGGAATATTACTATATAATGAATTAAAGTTTCAATTCTCATCCGAGTAAACACCATTCACTCGCATTTCCAGGTCATGAATATCCACATAGAGAATATGTCCCACTAGTTTCCTGATGCCATACCAATTTGAAAACCAAAAAGATGAGTTCACTTCCCCCAAACTAAAATCAAAGTCATTTTAAGAGTAAATAGAGTTTTCATAATTGTATTCCAAGCAACTTATCCTATTTTTTTTTCATATTTAGGAACAATTCCTCACTTATGTACTTATATTTTAAAGCTTGCACCCATAGGGAATCACAATCCTGGTGGAAATTCCAAACCACTTTACCCAACATAGAAGTATTAGTCTCTCTTGCTTTATGGATCCCAAGATCATCTGGATTTTTGGGCTTAGTGATTTTATTTTATCCAACGAGATACACACCAGAGTCAGAATTATCGGTCCACAAAAAAATCCTAGTCATCTTATCAATAAACTCACAAGTTGGCTGAGGTAGCTAAGTCACTTGCATATAATAATTTGGGATAGAGTTCAGGACCGGCCTTACTAGAGTGAAACTACCAACCTTGTTTAACAATTTATGTTGCCAGGATGCTAACCTCTGGCTAATTTTATTCTCTAGGAACTCAAATTCCTTGCGTTGAAAATGATCGTGTACCATAGGAAAAACCAATTACTTCTTTATAGTAGGAGTTGCTTGATACCTGTGCTGGAGAAAATTAAAACCATTTTACTCCTCTTAGTGGTAGCAGAGAAGGACAACCTTGATTTAGCAACATTCACTTTAAGACCAGAAAACATGGAAAAACGATTCAAGATATCAGAAATGATCCATGTTTGGGAGTTAGAAACCTTTGCAAAAAGAAGAACATCATCGGAAAAAAATAAATGCAATGGAGGGGGTCCATTACGAGATAACCTAACAGGTTTCCAATGGCCATAATCGACTGCCCAAATGATTGTCGGTGGCAAGAATTTCGTGCAGATAACAAAGAGATACGGTGAATGGGGGTCACTTTGATATAAACCTCTAGTCGAAACAAAATTTGGTAGTCGTCTCTCATTCCAAAGAATAGACATATAGGAGCTAGTTACACATTGAATGATCAACTTTATAGTAATGGAAGGAAACTTGTTTCGCTTTAAACAACATTCCAAGAAATCCCAATTAACATGATCATATGCATTTTCAAGATCTAATTTTAACATCATGTTGGCTTTTTTCTTTTTTAGATTTATGCATTGAATGAATAGCTTCTTGGAGGATAATGGCATTATCAGTTGTCCCTTTGACAGATGATGATAAAATGAGAGAAAATTAAAAAGTGATTGAGGGAAAAGAGATTATTGATTATTGTGTATATTATGTATGTTTCAATTAGAATAAGGGGTGGTATTTATTGACACAATAGCCACCCAAATCAAACTTAAAACAAATTGTCTAAAACAAAACTGATATACCCGCAATATGTCTAACTAAAACTGATATTCCAGCTCGAGTCTATGATATGCTTCATTGGATATATTATTAAAGCAATATTAATTGACCATAATACCATTCTTAATTCAGATTTGTCATGTTTTTCATTCCCTTTTACTTCAAAACCTAGTGATTTTTCACTTAAACTTCCTCTAAAGATCCATTAAGGAATGAAGACTTCACATCAAGTTGGTGCATCTTCCAACCTTTGTAAGCTTCTATGGCCATAACTAATCAGATTATTTCAATGGCCTTGAGTTCCTCAACCATTACAGTTTTCCAATTTTCATCCTATAGAGCTTACACATAATTAATTGGTTCTGACTCAGCCATTATTCCTTTTTTAATTAGCTCACCATTTTCCTTAATTGCTTGATCAGTAAATCACTTATAGTCATTCATCTTGATTGATGGAGCTATAATTCTGCTTGATCTTGTCACTCTTTGAGTTTGTGCAGGCCGAGTTGGTTTAGGTTGTTTCTCACAAAGATGCTTTGGCACTTCAATCTTTGGAAGTCCATATACCATCTTCTTCATATGCATCATCCTAAGACTCATGAAATTGAGATGGCCAAATCTTTGATGCCAAACCCAATTTTTTCTTCAGCAGTGGTTGATGCAAGACATTTATGATCAATCATATTAATCATAAACATGAATGTCTTGTTGGTTTACAAAGGTTCCCTTATAATTGGCCTAGATATTTCATCAAACACCTTGAGTTCCCTTCTTTTCGATGTCACCGTGATGTTGTCTATAAAACAAATTGATCTTCTAACTAATTCATCCAACTTGAAAAACAAATTCTTTTTTCTTGTCATATGATTGTTGCATTTGTATCAATGTACCACACATTTGCTTTCTCTGAAGCCAAATGTGTTGCAGCCATCAAGATAACATCTTTAGATTCACTACTACCATCATGAGCAAATTGAGCCACACCCTTGTCCTTATCATTGTTTGTGTTGTAGTAGCAGTCTCTAGCATAATAACCAAGCTTTTTACAACAATAATATTGAACCTCCTTCATGTCATCCTTCTTCTTAGTCTTCTGGTTTGGATTAGCACCATTCTTGCTAGTTTCACTTTGTCTTCTTGAAGCCTTACCAATATCACCATTATTATTCAACCTTTTCTTCCATTTTGCTTTTACTTTGCTATTGCTTAAGGAGTTTTCTTTCATCTTCTTGAAGAATTTTGCATGCAATACCTATTCAGATACCTTTTCTAAATGTCTTTGCTTCAACCTCATCTCACGCGCTTCAAGATATGCTTGCAATTCTTCAAGCTTCATCTTTGACAAGTCTTTAGATTCTTCAATTGCCATCATAATATGATCAAACCATCATTCACGATTTCATGCACATCTTGAAATATGAATATGACTTTCATCTATGCTTACCATCTATCATAGTTCCCCCTCTTAAAAACTGGTTGATTGGGTGAGAATTTGTTGGAGGTAGTGCTTCCATTCGCCATGGCTAGAGATTAAGGATCGAACAAGTTTTCTTGATACTAATTTGTTGGGGAACCTGTATCACATATTACTTGCAAATGATGATAAATTGAGAGAAAATTAGAGAGTGATTGAGGGAAAAGAGGTTATTGATTATTGTATATATTGTGTTTGTTTCAATTACAATTAAGGGTGGTATTTATATACACACTAGCCACCCAAATCAAACTTAAAACAAACGGTCTAAAACAAAACTGATATACTCGTTTGAGTATATGATATACCACCAGTATATTCTTAAAAAAGTTTGTCTAACTAAAACTGATATACTTGCATGGGTTTATGATATACCCCACCGGGTATATTCTTAATGATATCTGAATTAACCATACAATAAACTCTAGAACCAAACTTAAGTCACGACCAATGTTAAAGGTAGATTCGTTTAATAATATTAAGAAAATAAAATATCACGAGTCATGTATGCACGGGTGCAAAATACACATGTATTTCACCATTTTATAATCACTCGTGCTTCAGACTTTGCAAGAGAATGGTAATATATTAATTTGTCAGTGAATGAGATAGTCTGTGTGTGGGGCTCACACTCCCACCATGACTAATATTCAAAGTGGTTAATGTATTTTGGATTTCAATTATCATGGCATTATCAAGTCTCTCTGATGATATTCTTTTATGTGATTTATGAAGATGAGGCGTAAGTGAACTGGTACGCAGTCCAACATTCTTGACACGTATAAGACAAACTTTTATTGTTGGTCTCCGTCTCCGCCATTTAATTGAAATCTTCTCACGTAGTTTTTGACCGAATTCCTGATGATCTTTCCAAAAACCATTATTAGAGTTTACTCGACGGTGAACTTTTTTCATATACCATTTCATGCTACTAATAATGTAAACTTACTGCACATTCTAAATATAACCTGCGTTGATACTTATCATAATTATTAACTTTCATGGAAGATAATTTTAATATTACCAAATATTACACATGAAAATAACCTACACGATAGCATAATTTGTCATTAAACTTAAACTATCTATTATCTATTATAATATACTAAAATAAGACTCTGAAATCTATTCATCGACATCTCATCATTTTATGCGCCATTGTATTATTTATGACCCATCACAATGGTTATAATATTTTCTATTTTCATTTCCTACTAAACTTTTTATAGTATACAAATTACAACTACATGTGATTTAATCAAGGGTTAAATATGTTTGACGTCCCTATAAATATAGCAAATTTGATTTTAGTCCCTCTAAAATTTTCCTTCCAACAATTATCCTCTTAAATTTTTCCGTCTCTAAATTTGGTCTCTCCCGTTAGTTTTCACTAATGGGGGATTACGTGGCACGCCACGTGGAGGATAGCTTGGCAAAAATTTAAAAACGAATGAGATTACGGGGGTTTTTAACCTCCTCTAAACAAAGCCAAAAAAAAAAAAGAAAAATATTGATTGTGAACTTTTGTCGAACACTTTGCGAACAAGGTGCAAATTGAACAATATCATCTTCTTTTTGCTGCTTCTCTTTAGTTTCTTTTATCTCTCTATTCCTAATCTAGATATTAAATCTTACAGTGGTAGAACTTGATACCCTCAAGACAAAGTACACCCAACTCCAAGATCACCCACCTGATACCCTCCAATTCAGAAATTAATGCGCCTAAAGATTCAAACTCCTGCAGAAGGAATATTCTTTAGGCTAGAGCAGATGAAACAAATAAGTAACCAATGCAAAGATCATTCTTACAAGTGTGTTTAAAAAAAATCAAATCTAACCTAATCAAATCAAATAAGAAAATCTTCAATTTGCCTGATTTTCTTACCTAGAGATATCAATGAGCTGGAACCTTTGAAGGTATTGTTAAAACCAGGAAAGAACCCAGGAATGATTGCCCAGGTTAGTTCCTCATTCTCATGGACAAATATATAATACATTGATCGTATATTCATGTATATTAAATAAACTTTTCGAGCATGTTTTGCACTTTGTTGATTTTTTTTAGTGTTATTTTGATGTAGTGGAACTTCTAGCACCAGTAAAGTTAAGGAAAGGAGAGGCTAATGAAGATGCGAAACTGAGTGAATTTTAAAAGGAGTTGATCCAACTAGCAGCAGTTCTTAAAGGAGACAATATTTTCACTAGTTATCCAAGTACAATAGGGAAAGATGTGACTGTTAAGCAATGAAAGAATTACATGGATGAAGTTGTTAAAAGGTTCTTTGAAGCCGGTCGTTATACAATTTCAATTACAACAACAGTAACAATTTTAATTTGATAGCGAGAGATTTAGAATGATATGTTAATTAATTAGACATTTCAACTACCTCCAATGTCTTCCTTTTTATACCAAAACATATCATAATGTTTTATCATTCTCAGGAACAATGTCACAGACTTAATTACTTCTCTAAGAAATCATTGACAAATTTTCTTGGTACATCTTTATTACTACAAAAATTAAAACATTTGTTTTTGAACAAGATATTACTGCTGAACTAAACATATTTTATAAAGTTTATTGAATTCTATCTGGTTCCATGCCCCCATTTCTAATTCAATTGAAGTTTAAGAAGAAATATAAGCTAACTTGGTTCTTTATTTTAGAAATTCCAAAAAAATTTATAAGAATAATCAGATAAAGAAGTGGGCTATTGTAGGTATGTACTAATTTCATAAATGAAGAATAATAACGTTATTTTTTTCATCGCCTGATGTTAAGCTAGAGCTTGGTAAACACATACACTCTATATTTGATTAAGAAAAAGAAATCTACAAGTAACAACTTTCAATTACTTTCATCACCTATTTATAATCACCAAATATATGATGACAAATATGTAGAAATTTCATCAAGTCTTTGGTCTATTAGAATACAACTCTGCGATGAGAACAATGTTATTGGTGAAACAACTGTGATTGAGAACAATATTGAAATTTTGAACAGTGCAGCTAGAGTATTTGATGAAATGCCTATAACAACTTTGTGTTGTTGTAATAAAATTTGTTGGGTTTGTTTAGAGGAGGTTTTTAACCTCCGTAATCTAAGAAATTTTTCAAATTTTTTACAAATTGTCTTTCACATGCCATGACACGTTAGCTTCCGTTAATGAGAGTTGACGACGGAGATCAAAATTATGGAAGAAAAAAATTTATAAGAACCGTTGTTTAAAAATATTTTTTAGAGGAATTAAAAGTGAATTTTGATATACTAGAGCTCATAATTAATTCATGAAATATCTCTTATACACCGCTTTCTTCAGTTTAATATGTTATTTGATATATTGCATTTTTTATTGTTCTTTTGTGAATATGAAATTCAAAAATACGTGACAACTTTCGAGTCACATTTATTTTTTTGGGTTAATAGTCATTTGCCCCCTGCAATAGTAGCGATATTCGGTTTACCCCCTTTTAAAAAAAATTTTTGGTTTACCCCTATAATATTAAAATTGTAAGTCTTTTGCCCCCTAAGAAGGAAAATTACCCCCTGTAAAATATATATTTTTTATTTTACTCCCTGGTTTTTACACGTTTAGGGGGTACCTAAATATTACAGGGGTAAAACAAAATTTTTTCTTAAAAGGGGGGTAAACCGAATATCACTACTATTGCAGAGGGGCAAATGACTATTAACCCTATTTTTTTTGTGTTAGGCCAACATTTTTGTCATATGTATTTTATTTTTTACCAACTCATAAGTTATTCCTTTTACATCTATTTGCATTTCTAATTTCTCACCCACTTATGCCATTCATTGAATAGTCTGCTAAAAAAGGGTTGGAAAATACTAAATAAATCTGTGTTCTTTATCTATAAATATGTAGCACACTAGCAATAATGTATTTTATAATCTACATTTTCTATTATTTAGATTTATTTTTTTCTTCATTTACTAAGTAATTTATTTATAACCGACATTTTATATAAATTTAAGACGGTATTATATTTAAATAAACATTGTACTCAATTCATCTATGCAATGTATAGAATACATTTTATCATAATATAAATTTGTTTATTACAGACTTCAATCCCTTAATTTATATCCAATTAAAAAAACTTAACACCAACCTAAATCAATTTTTATATATTTTTTAATATTTTTCTCTTTGAAAATTATATATTTATTTAGGGTTTAGTCACTTTTTTAACTATAATTTATTACATATTTATATGAAATTAAAATATATATATTTAATTATTATTTGATATTTTTTTGTTATATATAAAAAAAATTGAGAATATGTCTTGAAAAATTATATGAAATTTTTTAATTCTTACTTAATTTATAACTTTTTAAATGAAAATACAATTTATATATATATATATATATATATATATATATATATATATATATATATATATATATATATATATATATATATATATATATATATATATATATATATATATATATATATATATATATATATATATATATATATATATAATTTAACGCATATTCTTTTTGAGAAATTTAAAATAGGTAATGTAAAATCTATTGAAAAGATAATGAATATCTATCCAAAATTTCCCTAATATATAATAGGATATTAGTCTATTATATATTTTTTCCAATAAAACATTCTATTATATAGTATGTTCATGTAAGCATAATATAATATAATCTACAAATATATTTTTCATTATTCATGTCACAAATATAATATAATCTACAAATAATTTTAACTTAATCACCATTCATTACATATTTATATTTATATGACAATTAAAAACATCATTTAACTTATTAATTGAGAATGTTGTAAAAATATTCAAAAAAAAATTAATTCTTAATTACACAACTTTACTACCAAAATAACATAGAGTCTATATATTTATTTTAAATTTATTCATCAATGCCAATTTTTTTCATTGAAGAATAAAGTAATATATATTTTTTTACAAAAACGTTCTCTACAAAAGTATCATATTTTTTAATTCTCTTTCAAAATCCCATCCTTTAAACTTTTAAATCGCAATCCTAGATATTATGGGAGGCTAATAAAAACTAATTCCAAACATTACGATAATTTATCAGTAAAATAATTCTATATATTCAAATTGATTAATGCCTTTTCACGCATTAGTCCAACATTTTTACCAAGTATTAGACAAATTTTAATTGTTGGTGGTTTCCATGGCCACCACTCCATTAAAGTCTTCTCGCGTAGTGTTTGATAAAGTTTGTCTTTCCAAAAATATTAGACAAATTTTTATTGTTGACGGTCTCCATGGCCACCATTCTATTGAAGTCTTTTGTGTTTGATAAAGTTTGTCTTTCCAAAAATATTTTTAGATTTTTTCCATAGTATTTCGCGTAGTGTTTGATGAAATTTGTCTTTTCAAAAATATTTTTAGATTTTTTCCATAGTATTTGATGCTTATAGTAACTTCCCGTCTCACATTCAAAATGTAACTTGCATTGATACAAATCGATAAGATTGATTTATGTTATATGACAATGAAAATAACCTATCCGATAGTATAACTTATCATTAATGTTAAACTATTTATCATAATATATTAAAACAAACACCACATAATGTTATTTATGACACATCAATTTCTTTTTGAATAATCATAATTATAATATTTTATATTCTCATTCCTCATTAATCTATTACAGTACATATATTATAATCACATCTAATTTAATTGATCATTCAAAAATTAGAGCTCATAATTAATGTATGAAATGTCTCTCATACACCCCATTTCCTATACCCTCTTCAAAATTTATTTGGTTTAATGTGTTATTCAATATATCTCTTTATATATCTCTTTATCACTTTCCTATTCTCTATTTCATGAGTGTGGTATTCAAAAAAACATGACCCCCTTTAAATCACATGTATGTTATTCTTTTTACCAACTCATAAGTTATTCTTCTTAGACATATTGTTTTGCATTTCTAATTTCTCACCCACATATATAATTCATAGAGTGTTCTACAATTTATTTATGTGGCTAAAAAAAATTGAAAAATACTATGTAAATTTATCTTCAATATCTAAATTAGAATGAATGTAATGTTGAAGTTACAACTCCATTGATGCACAAAAAGAAAATGGAAAAATTTACACACACGTGGAGAGAGATTGTAACCAAGTTTTGTAACTAATTTTTTCTTTCAACTCAATTTCTAAAAATGCAAAACTAACTTTACACTAACCCAAATTCAAATGCAAAACTAAATGAAAATTAAACTAAACTAACTTGAATTTAGATTACATCTCAATATCATCCCTTAGTTCATACTCAAGTTAAAATCAACAACACTAATTTCATTTTTTAAATTGGTGAAGTGTTTAGTTTTAATTGCCTTGTTCAGCACATCCGCAAGTTACTTTGGAGTGCTACAGTGAACAATCTTAAGCACTCCATTCTGAACTTGATTGCCCAAAAAATAAAACTTTCTGTCAATGTGCTTGCTTCTCCCGTGCAGTACCGGGTTCTTGGCAATATTTATTGGTGACTTGTTGTCAATCATTAACTTGACTGGTTTTCTCACTTTGAACTTCAGCTCCTACAACAAATTTATCAGCCAGACAGCCTGACAAGCAGATAATGCACCAACTATGTATCATGTTTCACAGTTTGACATTGCACGGGTTACTTCTTGTAGCACCATGAAATATGATCTCGTAGATACATAAACATGTATCTTGTATTGCTTCTTTTGTCAACTATGTCCCTATACTAGTCTGAGTCTTAATAGCATATCAGGCCAACATCATCTGACACTCCAGATGGAAACATAATTCCATGCCTCAAAGTTCCCTTTACAGACCTGAGTATCCTAATGCAGCTTGGTAATGTGACCACTTTGGCTTACTCATAAACCTACTTACCATTCTAACTGCATAACATATGTTAAGCTTGATGTTACACATATATCTCAAAGAGCCAACCAAGTGTTTGAAGGTTGTAGCATTTACATCCTCACCATGAACATCAGAATCTATTTTATGATTTGTTTCTGCAGGTGTGACTGCAAATTAACAATCCATCAGATCCAATCTTTTCAGGAACTCGAGCTCATACTTTAGTTGGTGCACGATGATTCCCTTTTCAAAGTGTAAAATCTCCATCCTAAGAAAATATACCATGTTTCCAAGGTCACTCATATCAAATGCATTCATCAGCACCTTTTTAAACTTGTTTATATAAGAAGTACAACTTCCTATCAGCAATATGTCATCAATATAAAGACACACCACAATCACATTGCTATTAGAGGTATTCTGCACATACACACCATACTCCATTTCACATTTTTTGAATCCCCGATGCTTGAAAAATGAATCAATTTTCAGATTTCAAGCCTTTTGAGCTTGTTTCAACCAGTACAAGGCTTTATGTAGCTTGTACACCATCTGTTTTTTATTATCTATCACAAATTCAAGAGGTTGTAACACATAAACTTCTTCTTGCAATGGACCAATCTGAAATGCTGACTTTACATCTAAATGTATCAAAGGCCAATTCCTACTTGCATATATAACAATCACCAATCTGATTATTTCATGTCTAGCTACAGGTGCAAACACTTCAAAGTAGTCTAAATCATATTATTGTAGAAATCCTCTAGCTACTAATCTTTCTTTATGCTTGGAAATTGAACCATATGGCTTCATCTTTATCTTGAAAACCCATTTCACACTGATGGTTTTCTTGTTCTTTGGCAAAACAGTTAACTCCTATGTCTTGTTTCATTCAATTTCCTCAACTTCTTCCTTTATGGCCTTCACTCATACTTTCTTCTTGAGTGCCTTATTGATGCTGACATGTTCAGAGTCCATTATCATGGCACACTGTATGAATTCACCTTCATAGTCAATCTGAGTATCATGCAGCAACTCGAAGTCTACAAGTCTCCTTGGTATCCGTCCAATTCTTTATGGTCTCTGAAACCATGCAAATTCACCTTCTAATCCTGGTCCATCTTCAGAGGCAGAACCACCTTCAAAGGCCAATCACCTTCAGATGCTGGATTACCTTTATAGGTTGAATTACCTTTAGAGGTAGGATACCCTACAGACTCAGAATCACCTTTAGAGTCATAATCACCTTCATAGTCAGAATCTCCTTCAGAGTCAGAATCTCCTTCAGAGTCATTATCTCCTTCAAGGTCAGGCTTAACTTCAAAGGCTTAACCTTCAGAGGAAGGTTCTTCTGAGGTTGACTAAGACTTATTCCAGTCTCATGTTTGTGATTATTTCACTATGACATCTCTACAGACTTCAACTTTGTTGGTGACTAGGTAACATAGCTTATAAAAACTTGTACAATGGTAATCTATAAGCTACTTGATTTTGCTTTTGTCATCCACTTTTTTTCTAGTAGCATCTCGTGCGTGTTTGTAACATACATAACCAAACACCTTGAAATGGCTTACATTTTACTTTCTTTCAATCCACTTCACTAGAGGAACTACTTGTTTTAACTTCTTTGTTAGACATTTGTTAAACACATGTGCTGCAGTGGCAATAACTTCATCCCAAAATGTGTGAGGTAGATAATTTTCTTTCAAGATGCTTCTTATCATGTCAAACATATTTCTATTACTTCTCTCAATAAGACCATTATAATGTGGAGTATATGGAGTAGTCACCTCAATCTCAATTCCATGATCCTTAGAGAACTTCTTGAACTCTGCAGAGTTGAACTCACCTCCGCCGTCGGTTCTAAGGTTTTTCAACCTTTGTCCACTTTGATTTCCATCCTTCACTTTGAACTTCTTAAACTCGAAAAATATCTCATGGTTGAAGTTTATGAGTATTAGCCATGTCATTCTTGTGAACTCATCCACAAATTACACAAAATACTTATTTCCTCCAAGTGAAGGTAATTCAAATGGATCACATACATTAAAATTCACCACACCTAAAGCATGAGTAGCCCTTGAATGCATTTTTGATGAGAATGGCAATCTTGGTTGCTTTTCTCTCATGCATATATCACATGATTTCTCTGGTGCAACAATCTTTAGAATTCCAGGTATCAGATTCTTTGAAATCAGATGCCCTAAGCTTTTGAAGTTCAGATGTCCCAATCTCTTGTTCCATAGTTCATTTCCTTTTTAACACTAGTTGCAATAAGGCATTGAGTGTCTGCTATTTCAACATTCACCTTGAATGTCCTCTTTCTTCCCAATTCAGACTACATAAGCAGCTTCTGATTACAGTTATACAACTTCAAGAGATTGTCCTTTGTGATTATTGAAAACCCTTTTTCAAGCAGTTGACCTACACTCATTAGATTGCTCTCTAATCTAGGAATGTGCCATACATCCTTAATCAATACAGTTTTGGCATTCTTCAGTTTTACTTTGACAATTCCCATTTCTTCGGCATTCGAATACTCATCATCAGCACATCTGATCTTGGTCTTTCTACCAGAGTCAAAATCAATCAGCTATTTAATGATTACTTATTCATATAGCGCTTCTCCATAAGCCTTCATCTCATTCTTCACCACAATCACTATGGAGATGTAGTCAGGCACCTTCTCATTGTTCTTTATGCTGAGATTCTCGTATTGCTTGTGTATGAACTGCAACTTCACTTTCTTCAATGATGCGTCTCCACCATAGCACCGCAAAAGTGTGTCCCACACCGCCTTTGTCTTCGTTGAGTTGGAAATCTTCTCAAACACCATCGTATTCATACACTGGTGGATATAGAGCAATGCATTCTGATCCTTCTTCCTCGTTTCACGTTGCGCATTTCTTTGCATCTTTGTTGCATACTCTGCAACCGACGTGTAACCGTCATTGACGAGATCAAGAACATCTTGAGCGCCAATTAACACAAACATCTAAATCGGCCACCGATTCTAATTCTTTCCATAGAAGACTGGAAGCTTTGTATTCAAGCGTCGTTCATCTTCGCTCTTGTACAAATCACTAAATTCTCACCAACACCCATGTTTCTCAAACCCTGGGAATCAAGAAATGTGATTCTCTTCGATTTTGACCTTCAATTTAATGTGAATTTGAGGAACAAAATCAATCTCACACCTCACGTGCACTCGTGTTTCTCTATGAATTGAACCAGAACTTTGGATACCAATTGTTGGAGTTACAACTGAGTGATGCACAAGAAGAAGATGGGGATGCAAAAATTTAGAGAGATAGATAGAGAGTATAAAAAAAAATTGTAACTAACTTGTAGGGGTGGGAATAGGTCAGGCCGGCCTACAGGGGCCTATATCCTAGCCTATATAAGGTCAGACCAGACTTATTTAATAAAAAGGTCAAGCTTAGGCTTTTTTAAAAGTCTATTTAATAAAATAGGCCAGACTTAGGCTATTAAAAAAAGTCTATCAAGCCCTTATAGGCCGGTCTATATTTTTATGTATATTAAAAATAGGCTAAATAGATCAGCCTATATTTGCATGTTTATTAGAAAAAATGCTAAATATGCAAGCCTATATATACTCATATATTATAACAAAGACTAAATAAGCCGGCCCATATATGCATAAATATGACGACTTATAAGGTTTCTTAAATAATATGCATTAATTAAAAACTATAATGAAAAATAGGCTTTGAAATAAGCTTTTAGGCTAGACCAGACTCTTAAAAAGGTCAGGTCAGACCAAAAACAAGAGTCTATTATAGGCCACATGCCGACTCAGGCTTTTCAAATTTATCGTAGGACAGACCCAGACTTTATAAAGCCTTGTAACTAATTTTTTCTTTCAATTCAATTTCACAAAATGTAAAAATGGTTCCATGCTGAGACTAACTTTAAATTTATATACACTAGTTCAAATTCAATTGCAAAACCAAATAAAACTTATAAATGAAACTAAACTAAACTAAACTAATTAAAATTTGGATTACATCGGAACATCTAACTTACTAAGAATGTATTTTATCTTTAATTTACACTTTCTATGTCTACATGTTTCTATTATGTCTATTTTTTATTTTTATTATTATTATTATTATTATTATTATTATTATTATTATTATTATTATTATTATTATTATTATTATTATTATGTATTTTACCTTTAATTTACACTTTCTATGTCTACTGGTTTCTATTATGTCTATTTATTATTATTATTATTTTTGTCAAGTTCAGTTCTTTATATTAATTAGATTTAAGATGTATTTTTTTTCATCTACGTAATTTATTTACAAGCGACATTTATTTAAACTAGAAATGCTAATTTATTTAAATAAACAATGTACTCATATAGAGTACTTTTTGTCATAATATAGAAATTTTTATACAAACTTCAATCCCTTAACTTATCCTAATAAAAAAACTTAACAACATTGCCTAAATAAATGTAAAGGTTTATATATATATATATATATATATATATATATATATATATATATATATATATATATATATATATATATATATATAAACGATCAAATTACACTCGAAAAATTACATGACTTTTTAGTTTAAGACCTCTTTTTCCTTCTTCATTTTATAAATTAAAAACAATATTTGTGTGTATTTTTTATTAATTGATACTAAAAAGTAAGCAATCAATTCAGTTGACTGTTAAAAATACAAAACATTTCTTGAACACAAAGATTTGTGTGAGCCATTTCTTTCTTTTTGTCACTTTATAGTTTTTGAATATTGTTACTGTTTATTTGGAATATTTGCAGTTTGCAGAGCACAAAATGTATCAGAAGTTCCCTTTCTGTACAAAAGTTGCTCTTTTAGGCCAACACTTTGTACTTGACTACATCTTTTCTGAATTGACATTTTTGTCATCCGCTCAATTATTCTACCAAATCTTTTCTAATCAACACCTAATTTCAAACCTTTTTGTTGGCCTAAGACTTCAAACCAAGAATCCACTTGCACTCTCTTCAACAACTTTTTTACATAATCTCTTTTCAATACACTTAACAGTTCATTCTAGCACACAAAAAACTCAAGTACAAAGGTTGAAAACCAAAAAGGCCAAAAAGGTAATAACACTTTTCTTTTGACATTCTGCACAGTTAATACATCATTTGGTATTAAAGGATAATGCTTATTTACAATACAACCTTTAAAACACTAAAGTGAAAGGGTTTGTCAGAAAACTTCAGGCAAAGGGGTTCCTTCCAAGAATGATTTGAATAGCACGAGTGATCTTTCTGGCTGTGAGAAAGGAGCTTCATGTGCAGCACCTCTCACTGTGGCAAATGACAGAATATTTCCATACACTTGAGTCCATCCACCAACCTATGTTTCATTCAAACTCACATTAGTTTCTCAAAACTCAAACCAGATAAAACAGACAATACTTCGTAGTCGCAATGCATTATACTCGAGGGCTTACACAAAACTCGATGTGATGATAGATAATAGTGAATAAGTGCTTTCTTAGTACTATTGTTGTGAATAGAGACATAAGAAAGTTCAAAGAAAGAATAAAATCTAAGTCTCCAGAGAAGCCAATTGACAAAGACTAAAGCCAAGGGAAAGGGATCTTTCTACATTGGGGGAAAGACTAGTCAGTATTCCCTAGTCAGTCCACTGAGGGCTTTCTGTTCTCTTAAATAATGGAGCCAACATTCTTGAAGTGATGAGTTCTCAACAATTCAAATAAGCAATATAATATATATTTACCTGTTGTCTTTCAAACCAGACCCTGTAAGGGACTGTTGTATTCAGTCCTATTTGTCTGGCCAATTTTTGAACTAAGGTTCTGCTTCCAGTCAGTGGAATCACTGAGTCTTGATCACCACTATAGCAAAAAAAAAAAATCAGTGCACATGGTTATGTTAATTTAGCACTAAATCAAATTGAGAAGGAAAAGTTTAGGTTTTAGCCTTTAAGGTACCTGTAAATTAGGACCTTAATTCCAGCTCTTATTAGTGATCCAACAATAGGAAGTGTTGGCACTTCCAAGTTAAGCAAATCATAGTCCAAAACACTGTCATCAACATAACAAAGAACAGTCATTTCATAGATCGATTGTGAATGAGGTCGTAACGATTATGTTTAAATGTGATTCTGTGTAATATCGAGAAATGCGGACGCAACTGCAATTTAAAACTTTGAGAATGACTTACTTGCTGCATACATCCCACTTGCGAACTCCGACGAGCTTTGCATGAAGTGCTTCTTGCACATCTCTCCTGTTTAAGTAGTTTGTAACCTTGTCATCCACACACACATCTATCATCTCTTTTGCTTGCTACAAGGACACATGACAACAATCAAAATACATTGGTTATTAAACTTGAAAATCAATAACTAGAAGCTACGTAGCACAGCCACTTCACATCGGAGTCATGTCAATGTGTGACACCGACCGATGAAATTTATCGGTGTCAACAAGTCGTGTCATGATTGTGCTTCATAGTCCAGAAGTGATGGAAAACATGTGAAATGAAAGAGTACTAGAGAAGAGACTTACTTGAGGTTGAGGAGAAATAACCTTAGATTGTGACAACACAGAGGAAATACAAACATCAAGAGTGACATCATATTTATCCACAAATCTACTAGTCTCTTTGCTCACCAATCCCATAACATTTGAACAAACAGATGAAACAGAATCTCTATTGTACTCACGAACATAGCGAGAGTAATTACACACTCTAGTGAACATATTGTAAGTTGAATCAGATATCAGTCCATGAGACCAAAAGAATTCAGCCCTTGAATTGAAATCAGTTGCATATTCCAGAACAGGATTCCCCAACTGCAACCCAATTTTCACATTAGCATCAATTTTCACACATAGATAATCAAACAACAGAATCACCAGCATTTCTTACAGCTATGCCTTTGAGATTGAATATCTTGTTTCTTTTGTTCATTTCAATCATAAGCTTTGCAAGTTGAGGAACATAATGACCTGAAATGAAACATATCACAAATATTTTCAACCAATAAATAAAATGTGTAACATTAACATGCTTTTAAGTGTTAGAATCAAAGGTGAAAAATTTACCTGCATAGCTTTCACCAGTTAGAAACAAATCTCTGTTTCTATATTGAGGAAACTTATCAAACCATCTTTCCAAGAACACTAGATTGTCCCTAGCTTAACAATTCAAAAAAGCACCATTTCAGATTACAAAAACATGTACAAAAAAAAAAAATCATAACCATCATCATTATCATTATCATACATACTGATATAAAAAGTATATAACAGTTTAATGCTTGATTAAAGAACAAGACATGAAGAATAATAATGTAAAGTGGCATATAAAAGTTAGTGATGACATTACATTATACACAATAAATCACTGTTTTATCTTTATCTAAACTTTTTAAAAGCCTAAGAAAGTATAAATACATAAATATACTACTTTTGCCTATAGAAGTAGGATTTAAAAGGAAGTATCTAAAGAGAAACATTTTTAGTACCAAAAAAGATTCAATAATGAATACCTGTTTCCTCATCATTCACTGTTGTTGTATAAGCAGAACTACCTTTTGCATAAGAGAATCCAACTCCAATTGGTGTCTCCAAATACAGCATATTGGCCTCTGAACACAACAAAAAGAACAAGACAATCACTTGAAGAATTCAAAATGAATGCATGTATGTCATTGTGGAAGAAGCTATATACCTTTGTTCCAACTATGTTCATTTTTGATGAGAAATTCACCATTTGGTCTAAAGGGTCCATTTTCTGAGAATGCACCAACTCCAAGAGAAGAGCAGCCAGGTCCACCATTGAGCCAAAGAACAAGAGGCTTAGAAGAAGGGTTGGTTTCTGATTCAGCAAAATAGTAAAAAAGTGACTTGTGTTCTTTGTCATCAACTGTGATATAGCCTGAGAATTGTTGAAAGGCTATGTTTTGGTATTGTCCAGGGAGGGAAATGATTCTGTCTGCATGAGAATGAGGATGAGAATGAGAAGAGAAAACCTTCAAGGTGAAAAAAGTAAGATGAAGAAGTAAGATAGGAAATGCCATGGTTTGAGAAATGAAGAGAAGAAGAGATGTTTTGGTGGTAAAGGGGGAAAGAGTGATGGGGTGTATTTAAAATGATGAGTTGTTGGTACAAGGTTGGGGGGTAAGTGTGGTGGGGTAATGAGGTGGGTGGAATTTGTGTAGAATTATGATTACAATTTTTACTTTTTTTAATGGCAGGCCTGAAAAATGGTGTTGAAAGAGATGTGACAGAGGCAATGACCAAGGTGTGCTGGGTCTTGTCTATATAAGTGAGTATACCCTACATCAAAAAGAACAAAAATATATTACTATAGACTTGGACTTGGAGATACATTTTCAATGTTTTTTTTTTCCTTCGAGAATGGTATTTCAAACATTTACTAATATGGAAGGAATATATTTGTTAATATTTGAATTTGTGTTCGACAATTAACTTGGTTTTCAAAAAAAAAATTAAATATCTAAATAGCGATTGACTTTCATCATCAAATAAGTGCATGTTTGGTATAACTTTTCGACTCTCTCCACCCGATGAAAATAAAAAGCTACAAAAAATAGTTTTTAAACTCAAACGAACGTCTATAGCATTTACACTGCAGAAACAAACACATCATAACTATACGAGTTAAGTTTACTTGTTAGAAATACGGGTAAAAACGAGCAAGATGTTTTGTTTAAATCTGTTTCGAAAAATTATTGCAGACAAAAATAGTTGACGATGAGGACATAAAATTTTGATTGATCCCACAAGAAAATAAGTGGGATGGACATGCGAGCCTTGTATTCTTAAAGATTAAAAATTCAATAAAAAATAGAGAATGACTCTTGAAATCATCTAGTATCGCATCAAGATCTCTGCGGCAGACAGTGGGAAGAGCGGAGTCAAATGGGGTCTTAGAATAATATGTAAATAGTCAAATGAATGCATCACTCGCTCTGAAAAATAAGGAGACATCATAGCTGACCCACATTCCATCCATCTGGAGTATAAGGAGATGACTTCCAGTTGACGCGTCTTGTAGTGACCGTCGTATGGGCAGAAGAAAATGTCATATAGTACATGACGGTCAAGATTAGGGGTGGCAAACGGGTATGTCCGAGCCGTTTAGGCCCGCCTCTCAAAAAACGGGAGGACATAGTTAAGGATGAGGGCATAAAACTTAGGCTCACCCTGCAAAAAAGTGAGGGCAGAGCAGGGAAAGCTCGCGGGCACGACATCTTTTAAGTCCTAAAAAATGCAAAATTGCATGTAAATGATTGTGCCTGCAATAGCCCGCGAAGAAAAAGGGGCGGGTCGAGGCAAACACATTAGAGGGTGAGGGCTTAAACCCTTGGCCCGTCACGTAATAAAGTGCGGGCAAAACGGACATGCCTAACGAGCCGTGCCCGTTTTTCCACACATAGTCAAGATACACTCTGAATGGCTCCATCGCATTATTTCCTATATGCGAGGTAAAGACGACAACATGTGGCCAATCCTCGGTATATGCAGACACAACTTCCCACCCGGAGATTCGAGGGAAGTGGGAGATGATCCATCCTAGAGAGTGGTTCACACATAATATATATTTTTTTGAAAATCTTGGTATCCGGCCTTGCGACCGACTAATCCAAGAGGGACCAATCCCACCGTCGACTAGCGGGGCCCCCGTTTAAAGCCAGAACAAAGTTCTGTATGGACTGGCCCAACACAAAAATTGATAGCACCTAGCAGGATTCGAACTCAGGACCTTAAGAGGAGCACACTCTCAAAACTCAAGCCTCCACCGCTAGCACACTCAGAACATAGCAGGTTCGTATATAATACTAATAACAAGCGTGACAAATGAATTATGAAAATATTAGTAATAATACATTACCGTAAGTAGCGTGTAACTCCATGTCATCTACTTTATCTTCCAAAGACAACTCTCGTCCAACTTCAAGTACATGTAGACCAATCAGACGCCCCCCAGTTGTACTCGTGAATTCCATCAAGTCGATGAAGTACATAAGGTAGACCACATCGACGTAGTTTTCACTTTCGTCCACAAAAATGGACATGTCAACCAAGAACACAAGGTACCACCTCAATGCATAATTCTAATGATACTCGACCTGCATATCACCACCTTCGACTTCTCTGCCCACTTCAGGTGGTATTTATAAAGTTGTTCCAAAAACTAAATCTAGCATGAGTACCTCTTGCGTCAGCTACCTCATTCAAGGCCTTAGTTGAGTCAGTCCCCAAATGGGTGACCATCATCTCGACAACTTCCTCTCAACCGATTCTTCTATGGCACAATAATTTCCCCATGATGGAAAGATATATGAGGCATGAGCCGTCATCCAGGGTGATGGCCATCTATCATATAGGAAGGTAGAAAGATGACGTCTCTGAATGTCATCTCTCTACAAATGCCGCATGCATGCCATGATTTATGGTCATGTACGCAACAACACATAATCCAACAAAACCAAAATAGCGAATAACATTCCTGAACCAATCAGCAGTGGGATGTTCCAACTCCAATATCATCCTTTCACGGAATGTCAATTTTAAACACGGATGCTCCTGTAAAAAATATATTACCATCATCCGCGATTTAATTAGTTTAAAACATATGTAATGTAAAAGCAAATAAATATACTTATCCTTCCCATACATTCCTAGAAGAATGGTCGGCATAAGGATCAAGTAAAAAGTGTCAAATGGGCCTCCTAGATAACTCTCTAAAGAGGCATAAGCGGGTTCCTCTTGGGCTCTAGGGGCTTTGTGTTCTTCTTCATCACCTGGGGACTTATGGCCCCATGAAGTAGAAGCCTGAGATAGGCGACTACGAGAAATAGAGCCAAATGGTTAGGAACCTCAACGTTGGGAACCATCAAATGAGTTATCATTAACTCGTGGCCTCGTGGTACTGGTTGCGGCCCTCTCACGCCGTGCATGTGTGGAGATGCATCTCCCAACCACCCACTAAAACTTTAATTAATGATGTGTACAGAGATGCATCTTTTGGCTCATCTTTTACGCATATAGAGATGCATCTCTAGATTATATTTTGGAAAAAATAGGGTGCCTCATCAACATGTGATTAGGAGTGTTTAAAAAAAAGGTGCATTTTCACAATGGTGGGGAAACATCCATAAGGTTGAAAAAGCAACCCCATAAAAAATGTGTGAATGCACGCGGCGCAAAATCCCATAAGAATGGTGCAGGACAGACATGTTAGAAGAAGCGGACCTAAAATTTTAGTCAAACAAAAGGTGCATGAAAACATGCGGGCCTAAGACGGCTCATAAAGTGTGGCATATGTTCCATAACACTCATATTATGATTAGGGCATCTCTAAAGTAACAACTTGAATCTCTCTCATGCATCAGATAATGACTCAAACTCGCCTTGGTCAAAGTTTTAGATTTCATTTTTCCTTTATAGGAACTGAGCATTAGAGAAATACCTCTCTAGAAACTAGTCTTTCAATTCCTCCCAAGTCTGAATAGTATGATTTGGAATGCACGACGCCCTATCTTTAGCTTGACCTATCAAAGAAATACCAAGCAGTCGTAATTTTACCTAATCGTCAGTCATATTATTTGGCTTACACGTCGATTAAGTCTCATAGAATTTAGCAAAATGCTTCCACGGGTCTCTAATAACTAGTTCATCCAACGGGTTATCTCTCAAACTCAAAAGCACATAATTTTTTATATCAAATGTTACAGGGTT